>NC_026008.2:10285674-10450245 GCF_000442705.2 Elaeis guineensis | reverse complement strand
CTTCTTTTCATTTCGTTAACAAGGTATGCGTTACAGAGCCCAGAAGGCCAAAAAAAAAAAAAAAAAGGTAAAAGAAGACACATAGAAGGATGAAAGGCAAAAAGAGCCCTAAGGGGGCCCGGCTTACTTCCGACTTCGAACTTTCGGTTTCGACCCTCATCAGGAAGTGCCTTAAGCTTTCGACTTCTTCTTCTAATTCTTTCTCCCTCATTAGCATCTCCATATACCTTCGATGAAACCGTTGGCTTTCGTTCTCCGCCTCTTGAAGCCTCTTTCTCAGGACCTCGGATTCCGCCTCCACGTCTTTGACCGTCTGCTGCTCGTATACCAGCTGGATCTTCAACTGCTGCAGCTCGGCCTTCCCCTCCTCAAGGGCGATGGATAGCTCTTCTATGGTTCCTTTCAGGGATTGGAGTTCGTCGGGATCCCGAACAGGAGCAAGCTGGGCTCCTTCAGATAACTGCCTTTGAAGATGGACAACCTCGTCGGTCGCCATCCTGAGCTTCCTTCTGTAGTCGTCCACCTGCTTGCATCAGCCGGCCCGGTATGCATTATAGTTCGCCTCGGCGTCCTGGAGCTGTTGCTGAAGGTCGGAGAACTTCTTCGACCATTCTCGGTCGCTGTCGGCTCGAGTCGAAAGCCAGGACGAGCTTCCTTCCAACTGGTCGATCCTCTCCTGTGCAGCCGACAGCTCCGCTTCAAGAGAGCTGATCTTGGAAGCTTGAGCTCAAGATCGGTCGCTGGCGCGCTTCTTATGTTCCTCGAGCTCCTTTTCGAAGTTCGCTTTCCTCCGGCTGTACTCCATGATCCTCTTCACGTGGAGGTTTCGAAAGTAAGTGGCCTCCTCAGTGGCCTCAGAGTGACTCTCCCTCAGCCTGCGAAGTTCGTCCTCCATCTCCTTCTACTTTTTTGTTAAATGACGAACTTTCTTCCTCAGATGTCGGATCGTGGACTTCAGCGGAATTCCCTGTGGCAAGGGAAGTGCTTCAGCGGGACACTGCCATCGGGAGACAAAAGCGTCAAGGCGCGGCTCATTGCAAAAAAAAAAGAGAGAAAAAGAGATCAGCAATGGAGTGAAAAAGGAAGAGGTGACGCGCAGTTAAAAAAAAAAAAGAGAAAAGAAAAAAAAGAGAAAGAGGGGGAGAGAAGAAGAAAAGAAGAAGAAAAGAAAGATGGAATACTCACAGGATCCAGGGGACTTAAGCCGATGTTGAACAGAAACTGCTCATTCAGAAGGTTGGGAAGGGAAGGAGTTGGATAACTAAAAAGCTTCCGGGCGGCCTGAAGGTCGTCCTCCCCCAGGCTAGGAGCCCGGCGGATAGAGTCCCTTAGGGAGCCCCAAGGGAGCAATCCCAGCTCTAAGGTCGGACATTGGACGTAGAGGTACTTCCCCTTCCAGTTATGGATAGAAGAGGGAGCACCTTTCAGCAACTCCTTGCCGAACTGGAGGGAGAAGTACCACCAGTCCTTTGTCGAGGGGTGGCGCTTGAAGGTGTAAAAATACCTAAACAAAGAAAGAGATGGCTGAACTTCGACTATATAGCAAAGGGAGAGGAACCCTATCAAAAACCTAAAGGAATTCGGCGTGACTGAAGTTAAAGAAATGTCTAGAAAATGGAAAAGAACGACGACGAAGGATGGAAGTGGGAGCCGGAGCCCAGCATGGAAGGCCTCCTGGTACAGGTAGAAACGGCCAGGTGGGGGAGTGCTAGCCCGGTCGGCAGGATCAGGAAGCTTCAGATCGTACTCCGGAGGAACTCCATACTGAACCTTTATCAGTAAAAGTTCGTCCGGAGTCAGAGAACAGGGAATGGCGTCCGGCGCAAAAATCGGACGAAGCCCAGCCCTACATGTGGGTTCGTCTATAGTATGAGGGTTCTGGGAGACTGAGGCAGACGAGCTCCTAGAACCGCTAGAGGCGGAGGTGCCAGAAGACATTTCAAGCAAGAACCCTAAAAATCTCGAAGAGATCAGGCGAAATAAGAGGCGAAAGGTTCGTGGGGGACCAAACAAGTGGAATGCGGCAGAAGAAAAATGGAGAAGAAGGGGCACCTAGATGGCAAGAGAAGGAACGAAAGTTCCGAGACTAACTTAAGTCGCTTCGAAGGATGCAGAGGTGCAGGGACAGGGATGACTCGAAGAACACCTAGGGCCAAAGCGGACGCTAAGGAAGGTCAGAGCTCTCGGAGAGAAGGCGGGCACCAACAGGACTTTCAGGTAGAATGAAACTCCTGGAGGCGGAAGGGCGGGTTTAAATAGACCCTGGGATCCGGTGCTATAATGATCGTGGATCTTCCCAGGCCGATCCATGTTCGCCACGTGTCCCACTCGCCACAGCAGGCGGCTAAAACCGGCTGACAGCTGACAAGGCCATTACTGCGCCATACCTGGGGCAACGCCCCAGCGGGAATTCCGAAAAGTCTCTTCGGATCGCCCCGATTTGAAAAGATCCCAGCACGCGCTCATTAAATGCCAAAATATCTGAGGGCGATCGTGCACAGGATTCAAGGGAGCAACTTCGGCTGTGAAAATTTCTCTGTACTTCATTCGAAATTCAAACTCGGAAGTAGGGAGACTGGTGTTGGGTATAAAATACCCTCCAGCCGAAGTTCGTGTCAGGAGTGACCCTCCCGGGATTCTACCGACGTCCGACCTTCGGCGACATCTTTCCGAACTTCTCCGGCGGTCGAGCCTCCGCAACGTTCCCAAGTCCTGCCGACGGATAAACCCCCACCAGTGTCGATCGAATTCTCCACGACGGACGGACTCCATCCAAGTTTCTACGGTGGTCGACCACCTTCTAGACTTCGTCCGAGCTCCTACGGGAGTCGGACTTCTTCCCTGAACTCCGACTGTAGGTAGACTTCGTCCGAGCTCCTACGGGAGCCGGACTTCTTCTCCGAACTCCGACTGCAGGTAGACTTCGTCCGAGCTCCTACGGGAGCCGGATTCTTCTCCGAACTCCGACTGCAGGTAGACTTCGTCCGAGCTCCTACGGGAGCCGGACTCCTTCCCCGAATTCCGACTGCAGGTAGACTTCATCCGAGCTCTTACGGGAGCCGAACTTCAGCCCCAAGCTCCTATCGCAGGTGGGCCTCATCCGAATTCTGACAAGGGCCGGACTCCGGGCCCCCACCACAAGCGGTCTACTCCGAATTTCTACCACAAGCGGTCTGCTCCGAGCTACCACTACAAGCGGTCTACTCCGAATTTCTACTACGAGCGGTCCACGTCGGATTTCTACTGTAAGCCTCCACCTGAGCTTCTATTGTGAACGAATTCCTTCCGAACTTTATCGCAGGCAGGCTTCGGCCGAGCTTTCTTGACAAATGATCCCCATCCGGACTTCTACGGAGATCGGACTCCGATCGAACTTCTGTAGCGGACAGATTCCGGACGAACTCCTACGACACAGACTCCAGCAGCCGGACCCCTCCAGCGGATGAACCTCTCCAGTGCCATCCGACATCCACTGCCGGTCGACCTTCCGCCGAATTCTGCGTGAAATCGAACTTCGTCTACGGAAAGCCTCTGACCGAGCTCCTACAGCAAATGGCCCTCGCCTGCAGTACTAACGCCCAAGGCACCCAACGGTAGAAGGCTCGCCAGCAACATCCGAGCTCCTCTCAGATGGAGAGCTACCTCTCTCCGCCAGACACCTCAACCGAGCTTCGGCCGACAGGCCTGGACTCCCTGGCAGGCCACAGTAATAGTCACGACTCTGCTCCACTTCCTGTGACGGATTCCGTGCGGCTCTACCACTCTCTGGCAAGTCGCGACAACAGACACTACTCCACTCCCCGTGACAAGCTCCACGTGGCTCTGAACAGCCCTTGACGCCACTACTTTCTGTAACAAACTCCTTATGGCCTCGAACGGCCCATTACCAGGCGGTTACAAACGTCGCTATCAGTCTGTTATATCCTCCGCCTATAAAAAGGGAACCTCAGATACGTTATTCTCTAAGCTCTAATCTCTATCTCAAAACTCTGAAAAAATATCCGTTCGAGCACTCCATTCTTGTTGAGGCAGAGAACTGACTTGAGCATCGGAGGGTCTTGCCGGAGCACCCCCAACTCCGGTTTAGACTTCCTTTGCAGGTTCCGGCTGCGACCGCGACTCCCTTGACTCCAGCTTCTCCGACGCCTGTGGATTTTTGCACCAACAATCATCAAATATGGTTCTTTAAGATTCGGGTTGTTTCTGTTATTTTCCTCTGAATTACAGATAATTATATTTTTCATATGTGCCCTTTTCCCTCATCCTCCACTCTTGTTCATAAACTACTTCTACACCTAAATATAGTCCACTTTTTCAAGAATCTTAAGTATAATGGTTGAACAGTTTATCATTTCATTGATGGTTTATTTGCATAAAGAAGTGTAGCACTGATTTTTTTTAGTAGTTAGATTCCATTGATGGTTGAATAGTTTTTTTAATTTTTTTTTATGGCTTGTTTTTTTTCTGAGGTTGGAACGGATACAAAAACCGAAGAGATTATTTTTGAGAACTCAGTTGCACTTTTTATCTCGTGTATTACATATCTTTGCATGATGGATAAGAGTTGGATGACTGCACAAAAGTGGACTGAACAGTATGTTAAGGGAGTTCAAGCCTTTATGGAATTCGTAGCTGATCATATGTGTAAAGAGTGTGAGGTTAGATGTCCATGTATTGATTGTTTGAACCTGTATATTAAGAGTCAAGATGTGGTTCATGGTCATTTGCTGATTTGAGGTATCGATACAGATTACACAAGATGGATATTTCATGGGAAGCGTTCAACCTTTAAAATTCTTAGGGCATATGAAACTTTTTATGATCATGATGGGATGATGATGGAATGACATGCAATGACATGGAGGATGATGGAGTCCACGGAATGCTGGATGACTTTGGAAATTTCATGAATAATTATCACATGGGTCATGATAATGGTGTGTCTGACCTTAATGTAAATGATGGTTCATAAGATACATTTGCTAAACTTTTGAGGGATGCTGAAAGAGAATTATATCTAGGTTGTTCAAAGTTTTCTACTTTGTCATTTTTGGTGAAGTTGCTCCATTTGAAAGTTTATAATAAATGGAGCAACAAATCATTTAACATGTTGCTGGAATTATTGGAAGAAGCATTGCCAGAAGGGGAGATACTTTCTAAGTCCCACTACGAGGCAAGAAATGTGTTGCGTGGATTGGGTTTGGGATATCTAGCTATTCATGCATGCAAGTATGATTGTGCATTATTTTGGAAGGAGTTCGAAAATCATGAAGAGTGTCCTATTTGTCATACATCTAGATGGAAAATCAATGATGGTAAGGGCAAAAAAGTACCGCATAAGATATTGCATTATTTTCTATTAAAATCGAGGTTGCAACATCTTTTTATGTCAAGAAAAGCTGCCTTAGAGATGCGGTGGCATAAGGATAAGCATTTAGATGATGGAAAGGTGTTGAGACATCCAGTTGATTCAGAAACATGGAAAGCATTTGATATTGAGTTTTCATGGTTTTTCAGCTCCAGACCATTATAGTAATTTTAATTATAGCATAAGATTTAGTAGTTAGTTGCATATATGTAACATAAGGCAACATAATGCTAATACATTATGTTACAATCGTATGCTAATTGCATTTCTTTGTTACCAGAACCAAGAATTTCAAGGTTGGCATGTCTGAGTCTCAGCAGAAAGGCTAGAGGTAAGCACAAGTTCACCATTTTCTTTAAAAAATGTAGATTTGGAAGATCATTTTGTGGCCCCGTTTACCTACCTGAGAAATGAGGTGATACTAAATTTGCTAATCGTCAAATTAAAAAAGACACAACTGTTTTACTTGGTAAGAGGGCCAAACGGACACTTTAGCAGGGAAAATTGTTCTGGTTTAGGTGGAAGAGTCGTTGGGGGTAGGTTGTGGAGGCCAGGATGGATGTCGGCTAAGGGATTACTTTAGTCCAATTGCCAACCATGACATTCTGTGATGAAGCTGGATGGAGACTTCCCTGTCCTTTCCAATTAAAAAAAGAAAAGAAAAAAAAGAAAAGAAAGTAGAAAGGCTTTGTGAGAAAGTTCTAGGATGATGATCAATAGACTCTTGGGAATACTTGAGACAAATTTTTCATTCACAATTTTGCATTAACCAAATATTGGATTACTTTTTGCAAATTTAGGAGTTATTAGTAAAAGATTCATACGTATGTATGTATGAATTTTTGCATATGCAGTCTGTAGATAGAGAGATTGGTCTGCTCTTGAGATGTATTTAGCCCAAAATGCAACACAATTTTTTCTTAATTAAAGTGCCCTGCAATGAGACAGAGGAGCCATCCCAACAGGTGAGGCAATTTGCCAAAATGGAATAGAACATTTGCTTTAATGATTTAGATTGTTACGTACTGACACTATTGATCGATCCAAACCATCTGAACTTAGTTTATGCACATTAGCCATAGCAGATGGCTCATAAAAAAATTCTGTTACTTTGCTTCTTTCTAAAGCTAAATGAGAGGATTAGTCCTCCAAAAAGTAAGCCTTTTAAATGTGTACTTAGGGTACCGGAGAAGCTAGCTTCTCTATTTCCTTCCGCTCGTGATGTCAAGGCCTTTGCCAACCTTGGCCAAGTGATCCACTTAGGTCCATCCGACTTTTAGGAGTTAGGACTTCTAAATCACAAAGAAATTAGAGCTTGACAACACTTCGTTCTTCTTTCCTTACTAGTATAACCCACATGCCAAGCTATTAATCCCATGTGGAGGTCATATTAGAATAAGATGACGAGGCTCACAACTGCTCTCCACTGCACCTCCTAAGTAGAAAATCAAGGATCCAGCCTATAACTTGCTGACGCAAGAGTTGGTATGAGGTGACTTATTTCATTGGTCAATTATGGAGTCCTTATCAATTTTGTGATTTGATACTTTCTTATCTAAGGTTCTCTTGTAATTAAGTCTGTCTTTTTTTTAACCAATAGTTATAGAAGATAGGGAATGATGCTGGAACATCAATATTTATAATGGATGGTATAATTAGGGTCAAGATTTTATGTATTGTATTGGTCACTAGCGGGTATTGATACAAACGAAGGTTTCAACTGAGATGAAAACCTTGCTTGAAGGAGAACACGGATTGTTGATTAGCCATCAACTAAAGAGATGGTATAATGTACTTAAAGAGACATAATGTACTAAAGAGATGTACTAAAGAGATGCATGGATGCTACAGTCCAGACTCCAAAAGAGACAAAGTCTGGTAGGAGGGCAATCTACTTAGAAAATAGAAATCCAGTAACAAGAGCCTTTCTCATTGATAACAAAGATGCCACCATAACTTAATTATCTAAAAGCTTTTCATTAATTTACATGTCTACAATCTTTGAAGTTTCTTATCAGTTATAAAATGTAAATTCTTAGCTCTATAAGATTGCCACGCCCCCGATCCGAGATTGTGAGCCGGAGGTCGTGACAACTGCCGCATACTCATAAGAAACTCTTTCCATAAGCATGCAAGGCATCTCATTATAATATCATAAACAAATAGCAAAATAACTTTCAATATTTAATGATAATACCTTAATTCAAATAACAAAATTAAAACTCAGTGTCAAAAGAAAAATAAATGTTTGACAAGATCAACATTAAATAAGATCTTGCAACAATTCTGAGGAAATCTTAAATCAAATAAAGTAAGCTTACTTCGTCTTTAATCGCACTCCCAATTGAAATCCTACATCACGCTAATTTTCTGAATTTGAAAAAAAATAGAAAACTCATTATGAGCTAAATAGCCCAGTAAGCAATGTATATCTTGAACTGAATAAATCAAGCAATAATGTTACACATATCAGTTTACTGATAATAACATAATAAACATATGAGTTCAAGAATTCATAATTTAATTCATCGCACTATCAAATATTCATATATCAATTTTCAATTCATCACAAATTCAACTTATATTTGTCATCTCAAATTCATCAAATTTCTTAAGTTTTTCTTATTAACCATGAACTATGATCATATTTTTCCTATGACAGGATCATAACGCTGCGTATCTTCTTGCGATAAGCTGTAAATGATCTGGCAGCAAGGTCCTTTGGAACTGCTGGTCTTGCTGGCGACATGTCGCTAGTCTCGCTGGCGACATAAATCTTCAGGATAAATCAATTGCCAACGTATTAATCTCTATTGACGGGATCTTTTACATAGTTAGATTGTCAAATCATATCATCTTTCAATTTCATATATTTATTTCAATAATAATATAAATATATGACATTCGAATCAATCAATCGTATCATTCTTTATGATTATATATCATCATAATTAACTTCAAAGAAAATATCTTCATTCGTATGCATATCATGAATTAATACGATTCAAAATTTATCAATTTATAATTTGTTAGATAAATTCAATAAAGATAAAACACTACTTGCCTCAAAAGCAATTCAAACTATAGATCCTATTAATCTTGAAAATCCTCTAAACTTGGTATGTCAAAATATCATACTTTGATCAAAATTTTATCATAATTAAAATAAAATTCTTAAAATCCAATGTCCCCACATAGATTGACTAGGTGGTAGCGTCCAAGATATCCGATTAATCAATCTAAGCTATTAAAGAAAAACCTTTATATATACATATATTTTTTTCTTTCTTTATTTTTCTTTTTCTTTTTTTTTTTTTGTCTTTCTATCTTCTTCTTCCTTCATTTAAACAGTACAGGAGACCGTGGTCCCACTTCTCCTTCCTAATCTCATGGAAGTCTCGCTCGGGAACAGCGAGAGGGGGGTTCAACCCAGGACGGTGCAGCCGTGGCCTCCCTCGGTTGAAGCTCGCCAGCGATGGATGGTGTCGGAAGACATCGAAAAAAGCATGAAAATGGGCGGTAAAACTGGGGTTTCCAAAATCCTATTTTTTTTTCAAAATACAGCAAATAAAAATTCAAAATCTCAGTCTAAATTTCAAAAAGAGATCAAAGAGAAACTTCTTAAAGGATTACTTGGGTTCTTCGGGATCTTTGGACCTTAAAACCGCGACAAAATTCTTCAAATCGAGATCAAGAACTGGAAAGAACTCGGGAAGAACAGCGAGAAAATTGATGAATCTCGGCAATGAAAAGGCGAGGAAGGGAGAGGGGCTTTCAATTTATTGGGAGGAGTTTGAGTTTGGATGGGATTTGATTTCTTCTTTGGATCAAAAGCAGACTCCTAACGAGAGAAGAAGTCCTCCCGTTCGTGCCCTATTTCCTTTCATTTTTTTCTTTTTCTTTTTTTTTTATGCTTTGAAATTGGTGTTCTTTTATTAAACTAGGTTTTAGATTGGGCTTGGGTCTGGGTCACAACATTCTTTCCCTCCTAAAAGAAATTGTCTTCAAAATTTTTTGTACCTGTGGTCTTGAAGAGCTGGAGATATTTTTGCTTCATTTCTTCCTTCAGTTCTCAAGTGGCTTCTTTTTTTGAATGATGACTCTACTGTATTTTGACATAGGGAATGTTACGACGTCTTAGCACTTGTTCTTTACGGTCCACTATCCGTACAGGATATTTTTCACATGATAGATTTTTTCTAGCTTGCAAGGGTTCAAGTTCCACGACGTGATTTGGGTCTGGCAGATATTTCTTTAACATAGAAACATAAAAACATCATGCACTCCAGCAAGTGAAGGTGGTAAGGCAAGTTTATAAGCTATCTCACCAATTTTTCCAAAATCTCAAATGGACCCATATATCTGGGGTTCAATTTACTACGAACGTCAAATCTTGAGATTCCTTTTGAAGGAGATACCTTGAGAAATACATGATCATCAATTTGAAATTTCAATTTCTGTCTTCTGTTATCTGCATAACTTTTCTGCCTACTTTGTGCTGTCCGAAGTCACTCTTTGATTAATTGAATCTTCTCGACTGCTTGTTGAACAAGTTCAGGATCCAATATTCTCCACTCGCCAACATCATTCCAGTGAATCGGTGATTGGCATTTTCTACCATATAATGCTTCATAAGATGTCATACCAATGCTAGTCAGATAACTGTTATTATAAGCAAACTCAATCAAAGGTAGATGCTCATTCCATGAACTTTTCATATCTAAAATATAGGTTCTCAATATATCTTCTAAGATCTAAATAGTTCTCTCTGACTGGTCGTCAGTTTGTGAATGAAAAGCTGTACTGAAGTTTAATTTTGTTCCCAATGCCTTGTGTAAGTTCTTCCAAAATTGTGATACAAATCTGGTGTCTTGATCTGATACAATGGTCACTGAAATTTCATGTAGTCTTACAATTTTTTTATATATAATTTTGCTAGTCTTTTCAAAGTGAACCCAACTCTAATTGGTAGAAAGTGTACAGACTTTGTCAATCGGTCTACAATCACCCAGGCTGCATCATTAGTACTTGGAGTCTTGGGTTGTCTAGTTACAAAATCTATAGTGATATGTTTTCGCTTCCATACTGGAATATCGAGGGGTTGAAGTAGTCCTACAGGTCTCTAATATTCAGCTTTAACCCGTTGACACACCAAATATTGAGCCACAAATTGAGCGATCTCTCTCTTCATATTATTCCACTAGTACATTTCTTTTAAGTTTTTATACATCTTAGTACCTTCCGGATGGACTGTATAATCGGTATGATGGGTTTTTTAAAGTATTTTTTGTTTGAGTACTGAATCATTGGGTATGTAAATTCTATTTTCAAATCTCAATGAATTATTATCATATATCTTGAATTCGGATTGAACACCAGCTTCCACTGAATTTCTTATTTTCATTAATTGTGGATCACCATTCTGGGCGACTTTAATTCTTTCTATAAGTGTTGGCTGAACTCTCATGTTGGCTAATCATACTGTTGAGTCATATACTTGAATATCTAATTTCAATTTTTTTTATATCCTTCAATATTTGACGTTGATGTGTGATTAAAATAGCCAAACTTCTCATAGATTTTCTACTAAGGGTATCAGCAACAACATTAGCTTTTTTAGGATGATAATGAATTGTTAAATCATAATCCTTCAATAGTTCTAACCATTTTCTCTGTCTCATATTTAATTCTTTCTGTGTAAAAATATACTTCAAACTCTTATGATTGGTAAACACTTCACACTGCACATTGTATAAATGATGTCTCCAGATTTTTAGGGCAAAAATCATTGTTGCTAACTCCAAATTATGTGTCGGATAATTCTGATCATATGGTTTCAATTGTCTTGAGACGTAAGCCACTACCTTACCGTGTTGCATTAATACATAGTCAAGTCCCTTTTTAGATGCATCACTATATATTGTAAATCCTTCATTTCTTGGATAGGGGCTGAAACTAATCGTTGCTTTAACTCCTGAAAATTTTGTTCACAATCCTTGGTCTACTCAAATTTAACCCTTTTTGGAGTAAGACGAGTCAAAGATGCAGCTATATGAGAGAATTCTTCCACAAATCGTCTGTAATAACCTGCCATTCCCAAAATACTCTGAATCTCGAAAATATTTGTAGGTCTGTTTCACTGCACTACAGCTTCCACTTTTGTTGGATCTATAGAAAATCTATCTTTAGACACGATGTGTTCCAAAAATGCTATTTTGTCTAACCAAAATTTGCACTTCTTTAATTTGGTATAAAGTCTCTCTTTTCTTAATATTTGTAGTACACACCGTAAATGTTCCTCATGTTCCAATTTGTTTTTTGAATATATCAAGATATCATCAATGACACGGCAATAAATTTATCAAGATAGGATTTGAATGTTCTATTCATTAAATCCATTAAGGCTGCTGGAGCATTGGTTAACCCAAATGGTATCACTAAAAATCCATAGTGTCCATAATGAGTTCTAAATGCAGTCTTTGGTATGTCCTCTGCTTTGATTTTTAATTGATGATATCCTGAACGAAGATCAATCTTAGAAAAACTTGTGCACCTTGCAACTGATGCAACAAATCATCGATTCGAGGCAACGGATACTTATTTCTGATAGTAATCTTATTCAACTCCTTATAGTCAATACAAAGCCTCATACTTTCATCTTTCTTTTTCACAAACAAAACTGGAGCTCCCCAAGGAGATATATTGGGTCTTATAAAACCCTTATCCAACAAATCCTGTAGCAAATCTTTTAATTCCTTCAACTCCATGGAGGCCATTCGATAAGGCACTTTAGAAATCAGACCCGCATTAGGTGCCTACTCAATGGTAAATTCAATTCTCTATTCGGTGGTAGTTCGAGTAAATCATCAATGAATACATCCAAAAATTCATTCACAATAGGAATATCCTATAACCTCAATTCATTATGTTCTGTATTCTTTATCGAAACTAGATAACCTCTACATCCTTTTCTTAGCATCTGTCTAGCTTGCACAAATGAAATGATACGTAAAGAGGTGATTTCTGTACTTCCATCAAAACTGAATATTAATTCATTCGGTATTTGAAAGTTTACTCTTTTTTCATGACAGTCCACAGAGGCATGATAAGTAGCAAGCCAATCCATTCCTAGAATGACATCAAAATCATGCATATCTAGAACCATCAAATCTGTTGGTAATTCTCTTTCTTCTATTCTAATACTACATGACTTGCATATAGTTTGGGTACTCAAAATATCATCTACTGGTGTTTCAACATATAATTTAGTTTTCATAGATTCACATATTATATCATGTTGTCTCAGTATTGGAGGCCTGAGCATCCTGTTGTGTGAGTACATAAACTCTTCCTTGAGTTTTCGGCTTTTGACCTCCATCTTTTGTTTGAGTGGATCTATCTTCGTTTCTCTGAGGGTAATCAGCAATTTTGTATCCCTTCTGTTTATAGTTAAAACAAGAATCAGTATTCTATAGGCAATTAGAAGACTTATAATCTCTTCGGCTGCATCTCAAACATCTATCCGCCTCATTCTCACGACTCTTATCATTTGCTGGCTTCTTTGTTGGATCTTTATTGTTCTGATTTCATTCTTGAGTTTCACCAAATCTATTTCTCTTCTTTTGATTCCGTTTTCTCTCAGCATGCGCTTCAGTAATCTCTTTCAATTATTAAAGCTTTATTCATAATTGAGGCATAAGTAGTTAACTCATCGGGTACGATTTGTTTTTTAATTTTCATCTTCAGCCCCATTTTAAATTTATGTACTCTATTTTGTTCAATTTCAATCAATCTTGGAATAAACTTGGCCAACTCCGTGAATTTAGCTTCATACTCTGCATGGATCTGTTTTCCTATTTCAAATGAATGAACTCTTGCTTTTTCTGTTCTAACATTTTGAGGAAAGCATTTGTCAAAGAATTCGCCTCGAAATCTCTTCTAGATGAGTGGTATCCTATCATGTTCATATTTCTGTTCAAGTATCCGCCATTAGTTGTATGCCTCATCTTTTAACAGATACGCTGTGTTGCGGATCTTTTCATCGTCATGGCACTCTTGCACGGCAAACACCTTCTCCATCTCCATAATCCAGTTGTCAGTTTCTAATCGCTTGATGGTCCCTCTGAAGGCTGGAGGAGCCAGCTTCTTAAACTCCACAATGTTGTTTCTCTGCACTGAATATTCTCCATGTCCATGTGGTGGTGGGGGATGCTGATGTGGCGATGCATGTTGTGTTTGTTGTTGTTGTTGAAACAACTGTTACTGTGTCTGCACTACTCTAACTAGGGTCTGCATTATCTGGGTCATGTTCGGCTCTTGCTGCACCGTTGGAGTACTTTCAGTGGGGTCAATGATTCTCTCTTGTTGAGGGGTGCCACTATTCAGTTGGGGAGTGTCATCACCAAATGGGTTTGATGTCTTTCTTGCAGCTCCTTGAGTATTCTTCATTCATTGTGGAGGCATATTGATCTATCTCAAATTGGGATGATAACTTATCTTTAATAAAGTCATAAACTTATTTAAGATAGGTCAAGTTATAATCATCATAAACTAACATCCCAATATCCCTAATGTCTATCCATCACTCATTCTATATTAAATTCTGTCTTTATCTATCTACATATGCTCTGATATCATATAAATTGTCATGCCTACGATCCGAGATTGTGAGCCAGAGGTCGTGACAACCACTGTATACTTATAAAAAATTCTTTCCATAAGCATACAAGGCATCTCATCATGATATCATAAACAAATAGTGGAATAAATTTCAATATTTAATGATCAAATCTTAATTCAAATAATAAAATTAAAACTCTATGTCAAAAGAAAGATGAATGTTTGACAAGGTCAACATTAAATAAGATCTTGTATCAATTCTGAGGAATTCTAAATCAAATATGGTAAGCTAATTCCGTCTTTAATCGCACTCCCAATAGAAATTCCGCATCATGCTAATTTTTTGAATCTATAAAAAAATAGAAAACTCATCATGAGCTAAATAGCCCAGTAAGTAATGTATACCTTTAACTGAATAAATCAGATAATAATGTTATACATATCAATTTACTGATAATAATATAATAAACATATGAGTTCAAGAATTCATAATTTAATTTATCGCACCATCAAATATTCATATATCAATTTTCAGTTCATCACAAATTCAACTTACGTTTGTCATCTCAAATTTATCAAATTTCTTAAGTTCTTCTTATCAATCACAAACTATGACTATATTTTTCCTGTGGCAGGGTAATAACATCGCGTATCTTTTTACGGTAAGCTGTATTCTTGCAAAAATTTTTGGGTGAGAATCAGCCCTGTGACAGTTGGTATCAGAGCCAGTTTTAAGGCTTTATCGGTGGAATCTCGGCCAAACAATAAGACAATAGTTTGACAAGGTGGAGAAAGTTCTTGACCATCGGATTTTGGGACAGTAAGAAGAATAGAAGGATCGAGTATTTGGTCCAATGGAAAGGAGAACCAGAGAACGAGGCTAGTTGGGAGAAAGAGACTTCATTGTGGCAGTTTGGAGAGGCAATCCAAACTTATCTGTCATGCCTCCCTCCGAGGATGTCGGGATCTTCGGGTGGGGGTGGTTTGTCAGTCTCATTAGCTGGCTTTTGGGGTGACACGGGCAAATGCCTTTGTCGTGTCAATTTCAAGTGTGCAGAGGCTTGGCGGGAGCTCTGCAAGGAAAAGGCATGGTCTGGTGCTCAGATGGCCAGGCTAAGTATTGGCACCAGCAGACGGGTGCCAAGATGCAGTAGTGTGCGGCACCTGGCATGGCGCGCGCAAGGGTGCCACAGCAGGATGCGCCGCGTAGTAGGGTGCGCGCGGTAGCATGCGCGCATGGACGCGCATGGCCGGACGTGTGCGCGCATTAGCTCGCAAGGGTGTGCAGCCTGGCACCCGAGCGCATGCAGCCTGGCACCCGAGCGCGCGCAGCTTGGGGCTTTGAGGTGTAGTTGGCATGTTGGACGGGATTCTGAGTTGGCCGGTGGTTGCCTTCGGTTGTCTTGGTCAGTTACTGTCCAGCAGTAGTTTGGGGGAGTTTTCAGCAGTTGACTCCCAATTCCTTGGAGCAATTTGCCTCCAAACAGATGGAGAATGGTTCCAAGTTGGTTTCCAACGATTGGGGGAAGTCCATCACCTATGTATGCCATGCTTGCTGGCTTGTAGCAGGCAGGAATGGGTGAGCGTGGGATATTCTGAGAGACTGTGGGCGGGTCTCTATTATCCAAAATTTTGTGAGAATTGAAATAAAAGAAATCCTTGATATTTCCTCTATATGCCTTGATATCTTGTCCTCATTCTACTTGGTGGGTGCATCTTATGGGGTGGGGAGTGTTGAGAGGCTAAACTAGACAACAGTCTAGTGTCGCACAAAACTTGTATTCTTGAAAAAATTTTTGGGAGAGAATCAGTCCTGTGACAGTTGGTATCAGAGCCATTTTCAAGGTTCCATCGGTGGAATCTTGGCCAAATTTCAGTGCCAAAATAGTGAGCGTAGAGGTGGTGCTCATGCGAACGGGTGGCAACAACATGGAAGCTATCTGTGAAAGATTGTCCTGGTTGGAGGCAATGATTGGGGTGCCTCAAAATGAAGCCGCTGAACCTTTATGGTCGCAATCCAGCAACATCATTATGGTTACGAGGTATGGATCCTATGAGTTCTTTGTCATGCCGTTTGGCTTGATAAATGTACTTGCAACTTTCTGCAACTTAATGAATGATGTCTTTTATGATTATATCGATCAGTTTGTGGTTATTTATCTGGATGATATAGTCATATATAGTGATTCTTTGGAAGAACACCGAAAGCACCTTAAGTTGGTATTCAATCGGTTGAGGGAACATAAGTTGTATGTAAAAAGAGAAAAGTGTGAATTCTATTGCAAGGAAATCAATTTCCTTGGGCATGTGGTGGGCAATGGAACGATGAAGATGGATCGGAAGGTGTAGGCCATTTTGGATCGGCAGCACCTACCAAAGTTGTCGAGTTGAGGAGTTTTCTTGGTTTGGCCAAAAACTATCGCAAATTCGTGGCTGGCTATTCTTAGAAGGCTGTCCCATTGACAGATTTATTGAAGTATCAGTCGTGGGTTTGGACTAAAAGGTGTTAAGAGGCCTTCGAGGGATTGAAGGTGGTTGTTTCTTCTGAACCTCAAGTTGTTTGATTTTATGAATCTTTTGAAGTGCATACTGATGCCTACGATAAGGCTATTGGGGGTGTGCTGGTGTAAGAGGGACATCCGATTGCCTTTGAAAGTTGAAAACTCAAGGAGGTGAAACAGCGATATTCTATCCATGAGAAAGAGATGCTGGCAGTGGTGCATTACTCGAGGACATGGCGGGTTTACCTGTTGGGTATCATGTTCGTGGTGAAAACTGATAATATAGCTAACACATTTTTTTTTGACGCAGAAAAAGCCGTCTCCTAGACAGGCTCGGTGGCAAAAGTTCTTGGCTGAAAATGACTTGGAATGGGAGCATAAATCTGGGAGGCATAATCAGGTTGCTGATGCCTTGAGTCGAAAAAGCGTCGTGGAAATGGCTGCTGCCATTTCCTTTGTTAAAGCAGACTTCACCGATAGGATTCGGGTGGCGGCTCAGTCAGATAAAGGCTACCAAAAGTTGCTTCAACAAGTTCGGGATGGTGTGACCTGGAGATATTGGGTTGAAGATGGTCTATTGATGGGTAAAGGCAATAGACTATATGTCCATGATGGCGGGGGACTGAGGAGACAACTCATGAGGGAGTCCTATGATTCCCAGTGGGCGGGACACTCGGGAAGGGAGCGCATGATGGCTCGTCCCATACATTCGTATGGGCGAAGATGGAGGACATTGAGGCTTATGTTCAGTCTTGCTTGGTGTGCCAGCAAGACAAGGTGGAGAGGCGCAAGAAGCCGGGTCTCCTACAACCATTGCCTATTGCGGAGAAGCCATGGGTTTCGGTATTTATGGACTTCATCAGTGGCTTTCTTAAGATTGAAGGTATGTCTTCTATCATGGTGGTTGTTGATCGCTTCTCCAAGTATGCTGTTTTTGTCCCAATATCAGAAGTATGTCCAGCGGAGACTGCTGCAGACTTGTTCTACTGAAATATGGTGAAACATTTCGGATTGCCTTCATATATTATCAGTGATAGAGATGCCGGTTCATGGGGAGATTTTGGATCTATCTCTTCCAATTGATGGGTTCTGAACTGAAGTTCTTCATAGCAAACCATCCTCAAATTGATGGTCAGACGGAGAGGATGAATGCTTTGCTGGAGGAGTATCTAAGGCACTATGTGACAGCTAGCCAAAGGAATTGGTTGAAGCTGTTAGACACCGCTCAGTTCTGCTACAATCTTCATCGATCTTCTGCAACAGGATTCAGTCCTTTTGAGTTGGCGACTGGACGACAACCTTTTACCCCTCAAGAAGTTGTCTTGCAGAAATCTGGGGGAATCTGTCCACAACCTATCGATTTGTCCGAAATCAGCAGGAAATGTTGGAAGAGGTGCAAGATAGTCTCAATAAGACAGCGAGGATGAAGAAATATGCATACAAAGAGCGCAGGCCATTTGAATTCGGTGTGGGGAATAAAGTTCTGCTGAAACTGACTCCCCAAATTTGGATAAGGATCAACAGTAAGAAGGTACATCGAGGCTTGATTCCAAAGTATGATGGACCCTTTGAAGTGGTGAAGGTGGGAAATGTCGTCTATCAGTTGCATCTACCGGAAAGGCTAAAGGTACACCCAATCTTTCATGTGAGTTATCTAAAGTCTTTTTATGAAGATGCAGATCCTTCAAGGATTCAGGTGCAACGAGCCCCACCAACAATAAGACAGCAGTTTGATAAGGAGTGGAGAAAGTTCTTGACCATCGGACTTTGGGACATAGCAAGAAGAATAGATGGATCGAGTATTTGGTCCAATGGAAAGGGAAATCAGAGAACGAGGTTAGTTGGGAGAAAAAGACTTTATTATGACAGTTTGGAGAAGCAATCTAAACTTACCTGTCACGCCTCCCTCCGAGGACATCGGGATCTTCGGCTGAGGGTGGTTTGTCACAGTTCCATTAGCTGGCTTTTAGGATGGCACGGGCTGATGTCTTTGCCGTGCCAATTCTAAGTGTGCAGAGGTTTGACAGGAGCTCTGCAGGGAAAAAGCATGGCCTGGTGCTCGGATGGTCAGGCCAAGTATTGGCATCAGCAGATGGATGCCAAGATGCAACAGCGTGTGGCATCATGGCATGGCAGGCGCAAGGGTGCGCATGGCAGTGCATGCAAAGGCGCCACGGCAGGGCGCGCCGCGCAGCAGGGTGCGTGCGGCAAGCATTGCACCCGCGCGGTAGTAGCGAGCTCGCAGTAGTGGGGCGCGTGCGGCAACAGCACTCGTGCACAGTAGGGGTGCGGTAGCAATGCGCACGCAAGGGCGCAGGGCACGCGGCGGCAGCACATGCGCATGGGCGCGCATGGTCAGACGCGTGTGCGCATGAGCTCGTAAGGGTGCGCAGCTTGGCACCCGAGCGCATGCAGCCTGGCACTTGGGCGCGTGCAGCCTAGGGCTTTGGTGTGCAGTTGGCATGTTGGATAGGATTTTGAGTTGGCCGGTGGTTGCTTTTGGTTGTCTTGGTCAGTTGCTGTCCAGCAGTAGTTTGGGAGTTTTCAGCAGTTGGCTCCCAACTCCTTGGAGCAGTTTGCCTCCAAATAGATGGGAGACGGTTCCAAGTTGGTTTCCAGCGGTTGGGGGAAGTTGTCCACCGCCTATGTATGCCATGCTTGTTGGCTTATAGCAGGCAGGAGTGTGTGAGCGTGGGATATTCTGAGAGACTGTGGGTGGATCTTTATTATCCAAAATTTTGTGGAAATTGAAATAAAGGAAATCCTTGATATTTTCTCTGTGCCTTGATATCTTGTCCCCATTCCACTTGGTGTGTGCATCTTATGGGGTGGGGAGTGTTGAGAGGCTGAACTAGACAGTAGTCTAGTGCGGTACAAGGCTTGTATTCTTGCAAAAATTTTTAGACGAGAATCAGCCCGGCTGAACTAGACAACAGTCTAGTGCCGCACAATCTTAGGAGCATGCGCAGCCTTGAAATATTGCTTCATGTCCCACAAAAAATTCTCCAGATTTTTGGCACTCCGAATGCCATTAAAGGGCTTTTGGTCAGGGACTTATTCCACAAGAATTTCTCGTCCAAAAATTTTTGCAAGAATACAAGTCTTGTGCGGCACTAGACTGTTGTCTAGTTCAGCCGGGCTGATTCTTGTCCAAAAATTTTTGCAAGAATACAAGCCTTGTGCGGCACTAGACTGTTGTCTAGTTCAGCCTCTCAACACTCCCCACCCCATAAGATGTACACACCAAGTGAAATGGGGACAAGATATCAAGGCACATAGAGGAAGTATCAAGGATTTTATTTCAATTTTCACAAAATTCTAGATAATAGAGACCCGCCCACAGTCTCTCAGAATATCCCACGCTCACTCACTCCTGCCAGCTACAAGCCAGCAAGCATGTCATACATAGGCAGTGGACAACTTCACCCAACCGCTGGGAACCAACTTGGAACAGTCTCCCATCTATTTGGAGGCAAACTGCTCCAAGGAGTTAGGAGTCAACTGCTGAAAACTCTTCCAAACTGTTGCTGGACAGCAACTGGCCAAGACAATCGAAGGCAACCATCGGCCAACTCAGAATTCCGTCCAACATGCCAACTACACGCCAAAGCCCCAGGCTGTGCGCGCCCAAGTGCCAGGCTGCATGCGCTCGAGTGCCAGGATGTGCACCCTTGCGAGCTCATGCGCGCATGCGTCCGGTTGTACGCGCCCATGTGTGTGTGCGGTGTCGTGTGCCCTGCGCGACCTTGTGGCGCACTGCTGTCGCGCCTCTGCTGTGCACGTGTTGTTGCCCCGCACGCCCTGTTGCCGCGTGTGCCCCGCTGCGCGTGAGCGCTGTTGTCACGCACGTGCTGCTGCTGCGGGCGTACTGCCGCGTCGGTGCAGTGCTTGCCACATGCACCTTGCTGCACGGCGTGCCCTGCTGTGGCACCTTTGCGCGCGCTGCCATGCACACCCTTGCACGCACCATGCTATGGTGTTGCGTGCTGCTGCATCTTGGCACCCGTCTGCTAGTGCCAATACTTGGCTTGGCCATCTGAGCATCAGATCATGTTTTTTTCTTGTAGAGCTCCCGTCAAGCCTCTGCGCACTTGGAATTGGCACGGCAAAGGCATCAGCCCGTGCCATCTCAAAAGTTAGCTAAATAGGACTGACAAACCACCTCCACCCGAAAATCCCAACGTCCTCGGAGGGAGGCATGACAGGTAAGTTTGGATTGCCTCTCCAAACTGCTACAATAAAGTCTTTCTCCTAACTAGTTTCGTTCTCTGATTTTTCTTTCCATTGGACCAAATACTCGGTCCTTCTATTCTTCTTGCTGTGTCCCAAAGTCCGGTGGTCAAGAACTTTCTCCACCTCTTTGTCAAATTGTTGCCTTATTGTTGGTGAGGTTTGTTGCACCTGAATCCTTGAAGGATCTACATCTTCATAAAAAGGCTTTAGATAACTCATATGAAAGGTTGGTGTACCTTTTGTCTTTCTGGCAGATGCAACTGATAGGCGACATTTTCCATCCGACATTTTCCATCTTCACCACTTCAAAGGATCCATCATACCTTGGAATCAGGCCTCGGTGTACCTTCTTACTGTTGATCTTTTTTCAAATTTAAGTCAGTTTCAGGAGAACTTTATCCCCCACACCGAATTTCAATGGCTTGCGCCCTTTGTCTGCATATTTCTTCATCCTTCTCACTGTCTTATTGAGATTGTCTTGCGCCTCTTCCAGCATTTCCTGCTGATTTCGAGCAAATCGATAGGTTGCTGGACAAATTCCCCCAGATTTCTGCAAGGTAACTTCTTGAGGGATAAGAGGTTGTTGTCCAGTCGCCAACTCAAAAGGATTGAACCCTGTTGCAGAAGACAGATGAAGATTGTAGCAGAACTGAGCAGTGTCTAACAGCTTCAACCAATTTCTTTGGCTGGCTGTCACATAGTGCTTGAGATACTCCTCCAGCAGAGTATTTACCCTCTCCGTCTAACCATCAGTTTGAGGATGGTTTGCTGTGGAGAACTTCAGTTCAGAACCCATCAATTGGAAGAGATAGGTCCAAAATCTCTTCGTGAACTGAGCATCTCTATCACTGATAATATCTGAAGGCAATTCGAAATGTTTCACCATATTTTGGTAGAACAAGTCTGCAGCAGTTTCCGCTGGACATGCTTTTGGCACTGGGACAAAAACAGCATACTTGGAGAAGCGATCTACAACCATTATGATAGAAGACATACCTTCAATCTTAGGAAAGTCACTGATGAAGTTCATGGATACCGAAACCCATGGCTTCTTCGCAATAGGCAATGGTTGTCGGAGACCCACCTTCTTGCGCCTCTCCACCTTGTCTTGCTAGCACACCAAGCAAGACTAGACATAAGCCTCAATGTCCTCCATCTTCGCCCATACGAATGTACGGGACGAGAGCCATCATGCACTCCCTTCTCGGGTGTCCCGCTCATCGGGAATCATGGGACTCCCTCATGAGTTGTCTCCTCAGTCCTCCGTCTTCAGGGATATATAGTCTATTGCCTTTACCCATCAATAGACTGTCTTCAACCCAATATCTCGGGTCACACCATCCCGAACTTGTTGAAGCAACTTTTGGTAGCCTTTATCCGACTGAGCCGCCATCCGAATCTTGTCGGTGAAGTCTGCTTCAACAGAGGAAATGGCAGCAGCCACTTTCACGGTACCTTTCCGACTCAAGGCATCAGTAATCTGGTTATGCTTCTTAGGTTTATGCTCCCACTCCAAGTCATATTCAGTTAAGAACTGCTACCGAGCTTGTCTAGGAGACAGCTTTTTCTATATCAAGAAAAATGTGTTAGCCACATTATCAGTTTTCACCACGAACTTGATACCCAATAGGTAGACCCACCGTGTCCTCAAGCAATGCACCACTGCCAGCATCTCTTTCTCATGGGCAGAATATTACGGTTCTGCCTCCTTGAGTTTTCAACTTTCAAAGGCAATCGGATGTTCCTCTTGCACCAGCACACCCCCAACAACCTTATCGGAGGCATTGGTATGCACTTCAAAAGGCTTCATAAAATCAGGCAACTTGAGTATCGGTTCCAAAGAAACAGTCACCTTCAATCCCTCGAAGGCCTCTTGACACCTTTCAGTCAAGATCCACGGTCGATCCTTCTTCAATAGATTTGTCAATGGGGCAGCTTTTTTGGAATAGCCAGCCACGAATTTGCGATAGTAGGCCAAACCAAGAAAACTCCTCAACTCGGCAACTTTGTCCAATCCAAAATGGCCTGCACCTTCCGATCCATCTTCATCATGCCATTGCCTATCACATGCTTAAGAAAATTAATTTCCTTGCTGCAGAATTCATACTTTACCCTCTTTACATACAACTTATGTTCCCTCAGCCGATTGAATACCAACTTAAGGTACTTTTGGTGTTCTTCTAAAGAATCACTATATATGACTATATCATCTAGATAAATAACCACAAACTGATCGATATAATCATAAAAGACATCATTTATGAAGTTGCAGAAAGTTGCAGGTGTATTTGTCAAACCAAACGACATGACAAGGAACTCATAGGATCCATACCTCGTAACCATAGTGGTTTTAGGCTCATCTCCTTTAGCAATTCTCACTTGCTAATAGCCTAATCGTAGATCCAACTTGATGAAGTATGCAGCCTTGGATAAACGATCAAACAAATCTGAAATCAGGAGCACCGGGTACTTGTTCTTGATGGTGAAGTATGCAAGGTCTTTCGGAACCGTTGGTCTCATTGGCGGTTTGTCGCTGGTCTCGTTGGCGACATAAACTCTCAGGATAAATCAATTGCTAACGTATTAACCCTCATTAGCGGGGTTCTTTACATAGTCAGGTTGTCAAATCATATCATCTTTCAATTTCATATATTTATTTCAATAATAATATAAATAAATGACATTCGAATCAATCAATTGTATCATTCTTTGTGGTTATACATAATCATAATTAATTTTTAAAAAAATATCTTCAATCGTATGCATATCATGAATTAATACGATTCAAAATTTATCAATTTATAATTTGTCAGATAAATTCAGTAAAGATAAAATACTATTTATCTCAAAAGCAATCTATACTATAGATTCTATTAATCCTGAAAATCCTCCTCTAAATTTGATCAAAATTTCATCATAATTAAAATAAAATTCTTAAAATCCAATGTCCCCACATGGATTTACTAGGTGGTAGCATCCAAGATTTTCGATTAATCAATCTAAGCTATTAAAAAAAAATCCTTATATATATATATATTTTTTTTTTCCTTTCTTTTTTTTTTTCTTTTTTCTTTCTCTCTTCTTCTTCTTTCATTTAAACAGAACAGGAGACCGTGGTCCCCCTTCTCCTTCCCGATCTCATGGAAGTCTCACCGGGGAACAGCGAGAGGGGGGTTCAACCCAAGGTGGCACAGTCGTGGCGCCCCCCCGATCGAAGCTTGCGGGCGATGGATGGCGCCAGATGGCATCAGAAAAAGCATGAAAATGGGCGATAAAATGGGGTTTCCAAAATTCCAATTTTCTTTCAAAATACAGCAAATAAAAATCTAAAATCTCAGTCTAAATTTAAAAAAGAGATCAAAGAGACACTTCTTAAAGGATTACACCTGAGTTCTTCGGGATCTTTGGACCTCAAAACCGCGACAAAATTCTTCAAACCGAGATCAAGAACTGGAAAGAACTTGGGAAGAACGGGGAGAAAATCAATGGATCTCGGCAATGAAAGGGCGAGGAAGGGAGAGGGGTTTTCACTTTATTGGGAGGAGTTTGAGTTTGAACGAGATTTGATTCCTTCTTTGGATCAAAAGCAGACTCCTAACGGGAGAAGTCCTCCCGTTCGTGCCTTGTTTGCCTTTATTTATTTTTCTTTTTTTTTTTTGTGCTTTGAGATTGGTGTTCTTCTATTAAACTAGGTTTTAGATTGGGCTTGGGTCCGGGTCATAACAATAAGATTATAAATCTGCTTGCTATGGTCATGAATTCTTGCAGCTTTTCTTAGAAACAAGCTAGTGTAATGCTAGTATATTTGTCTAAGCTTCTTTTGAGTCTTAGTAATCTGCGAACAGCCAAGTTTTTAAGAAAGTGAGAAGACCAGAACATTTAAAACTTGTGTTTGCATTCATGTTTTTGCACTTCTTTTGAGTATTTTCGTTAGATATCTAGGTACATTGGTGATTGAGAGCCTCCTGGCACTATCTATGGTAAATAGAAATTAATGCAGTGCATGTTTTATGCTTGTTGAACAAAATGCATGTCCCACTATACAGTTTTGTATGTTGTTGTTGCTAAGAATTTGAGGCGTGTGAGATCCAAATCATATCTATTGTATAAACCTTTTGCTAAGACAAATTGTTGTTTTGCAGGTGCTCTCTTTCAATGTCTTTGGTCTCTCTATAAATATTCCTGCCTATGGTAGTAGTGCTAGATTCTTCTGATCTAAAATCATACTGTACCATGTGTTTACATTCCTGATGATGCCTTTTGCATTATTTTGCAATTTGTCTATGACTGAAGTTGTTCTCGTGTTTAGGCATGCTGACTGGGCTGGAGATGTTCTGCATGATTTTGATTTTTTTTTCTTTTAATGGCAGGGATTGGGAACCATTTACCTCTGAAATAGTAAAAAGTTAGATATTCTTTTAATTCTCCACTCAGGCATCTTGTTAATTTTTGTAGTTCAGCACAATTATCTTGGTTTGCTCTAGTTCAATATCCCGTTCGGTGCTTGTAGTGCAAAAGAAGACGCATTAATTAGTTGTCGCACATAATGTCTCTTTAGTCGATGTGCTTGTTTAAGTACATATTGTTTAAGTACATGAATTATCACTGTCTCCTATTATTCAGGTGGTATAATGTCATTGAAAATGGTTTGATTTTGTATGATGCTTGAGATGAAAATGATGGATATTGTTATAGCCGTTTCTCTACAACCTTACATCGCTAGAGATGGAAATCAGTATTATGTATCATTCTCAATTACTATTGGTACAAATATTTGTGTCCTGAAAACAGGTTGTTCATGTTGGTCTTTTATTTTTAATTTGAAGGTAAAAGTATAAGTTAACTTCTGCAGAGATTATGTATCTTTAAGTTTCTTATATTATTTGTGTACTTGTCATGCAGGTTGCTGATTTTGGGTGCTGATTTTGGACCTTGCAGGTTGCTGATTTTGGGTCTTGCAGGTTGCTGACTAACAACATCAACTGAAGTTGGAATTTTGCCAGATCCAACTCGTGCTATTCGGCCAATTTGTTACCTATTTGTGCATATGTTTGATCTTTTGAAGAATCAGTGTCTGTATTTTTTTATGTGAGCAATTTTCTGTAATGATAGTTTGGACATTATGGATGTATGTTATAGATTATTGTATGTATTGACAATTTATATTTACAATTAGAAGCATTTGGATGTACTTCACTTGCAATATGTCAAGTTTGATTGATTTTGTGGATTCTTAGTTACAAAGAGATGATATATTAGTGGAAATATATGTTTGAATATTATGTGATACCAAGAATATGTAGAGAGATTAAATAGGTACACCAGGAACATGCAAAGATATCTAATAGATATGCTGGCAAAAAAAAAAAAAAAAAAAAAAGAACTTTTCCCGTCCAAAAAGTTGGTTGTTAAAACTCTTTGCTTTTTTGCAACCAAAAAGTTGGTTGGTATGGTTTTTATAATAATCACTGCAGTTCAATGCCCACCAAAGTAATTGGTTGTGCATGATCTACTAAATTTTTTGTGACCAAAACAGTTGGTAGGTAACGGTAAGATATTTTGCGGCCAATTATTTTGGTGGCGAATGACTTGTTTCATACAACAGATGTTCGATCTTTCTCAACCTTTCACGACCAAAATAAATTGTTGGTAATGATAAGATTTTTTGCGACCAATTATTTCGATGGCGAATGAAGTGTCACATGCAATAGTTGTTAAGTTTTTGTTGGCCAATATCATCTTTTTGTGACAAAAAATTGATTATTTTGTAACCAAATAATTCATCGTTGAAAGAATTCATTTTTTCCAATTCCATCTGGTTTGGTCACCTTACATCCATATTTTCCAACCAACTCCATCTGGTTTGGTCACCTTACATCCATATTTTCCAACCAAATACAAAATCGGTCGCAAAAGATAATTGTCGATGGGGCTTACATGATCAAATTATCGATCATATTTTTTGGTTGTTAAAAGTTTTTAGCAACCAAAATTGTCTTTTTGCGATGATTTTTTTGGTCGTTAATTGTATTATTTGTTGTAGTGATACCAATACCATATTCACCCGCATGGATCTAAGGAAATCTACGATGGATCCTTCTTAAGGACAGCAATCATCAAGCCCTAGATCTGAGCTTGATCCCTAATACCACACACCCCCTTCTAAGGAAGGGGGGCATGCGTGATGCCCTTGGGGCGGCGTGCAAAACTTGGGAGAGAGAAGGAGAGAAAGAGATGGCTAGGATTTTCAGGAGAAAAAGCTACTCTTTTGATTCCACTATTTCTTGATGTTATAATATCTGTATATGTACCCAATATAATGGGTCAAATAATTCAAGTCCAAAAAACTTCCTAGGCTCACCTATACATGAAAGCAGTCACCGAGTCTATGTACACTCATGTCTCATATGCTCTCATCTCTTGGACTTAATCCTAATCCAAACTCTTGGTTAGCCCCCTAAAAACCTCTCAAACCAGACCTTAAGACCCCAAGGATCAAATTTGATCCTAGTTCCAAACAAAAAATTCACACAGTTCTGTTCGCATAACTGAGCTGGCTCAGTCTCAGATTGAGCTGGCTCAATTATTGTGACTGAGTCGGCTCCGTTATTTTGCTAGCCTCAGGTTTTCGAAATCTATCTTTCTGTTTGGCCCTTCCTCTGAGACATAGTTGATCCAGTCTCAATCTGAGTCGATCTAGATCTCTAAAACTGCTTTTTCTCTATAGTATTCAGTCTTGGCTCTAGTTTCTTGCTCAACCTTATATCTCCAGATCTATGGGGCACCAACCAAGCCCCTCAAGATCCTCAATATCTAGATCTCATTCCCGTGGATGCCTCCATCTTAGGACCACTCCTGTCCTAGTCCTAGAACCATACCTGTCCTAGACTTCCGAAGCCAACATCCTGACTCCTGTAGCCTCTTAAGGCTTGGGAGCACCACACCAATTCCTACAGTGTGGTCAGCAGTAGTTCAGTAGCAGCATAGTTCATTACATGGTTCATTCTTATCTAGCATATTAAAGTTTTGAAAGTATATCAATAGTTTCAGCTCTATGTATTATATTCAGTATTACAGCTAAACTTTTCTGTTTCTCCATTGTTAGATGGTTTATCTATTTACTAGGACTTAAGTCTCACCCCCCTCACTTCTCTTTGTTGCAGACTTGAAGCATCCCAGCCAGGCATAGAAATGAAGCATCAGCATTATCATTAAAACTTAGATTAGAGGAGTATTTTGTTTGACAGCTAAGCTAGAAGAGCATTTTGTATGCCAGTTAAGTGAGAGAAGCATTTCTTCTTGTCATGTTAGCTAGTAAGAGGAGTATTTTGGATTATGTTGTATATTTTGAGATGTTCAAACTAGAAAATATAAATGTATTATACTTTTAAGCTACATGTATAAAGTTATGGGTTGATGAATAAAAGCTTAAAGCTGTTTTGAGTTATGTTGAGTTGAATTGAGAAATTAAGTTGTAGCAGATTGTGGTAGCTGAACAGGATTTACTAGTAGCTTATGAACAACGGCATAAGATGCTAGCAAAACTCTACTCAACTGTTACATCTTTGCTCGGTCTAGGGAGTGGGGTGTGATATTTCTCCACTTCAATGGCTAGTTCAAGCATCCCAACGGTCAAAACTCACTCTCCAGCCATTTTCAAGCTTAAAAAAAGGCTAGACAATCATTTTGGAAAGCATGAGGAAGAAAATCAAAGAGAGAAATATATCATTTTATGAGAGCTTCATTGAATACCTTTGAGAAGAGAAAAAGAGAGGGATTTGTATACAAAATTCAGTAGACTTTCAAGAGTGATCATCTTTATCATCTTCCATATTCTCTAAGCATCAAGAAGAAAAGTTGAAGCATCATTTGAGAAACTCATCAGTAACTTCTCTGGGCTTCAAAAGAGTTCATTTTTTTGTTTTATTTTGTTCTGAATTTCAATATCTTGTATCTTTGGGGTTTTCTTTTCTAGTTTCTTTATGATAAAAGAAATTTGGGTTAGGTCCATCCAAGCCCAAAATTGGACTTGTAAGATTTTAGTTGGTGAGTTTGTAAAATCAATTGGGTTTAATTGTGATCCTAGAAAATAATTATGTAAGATTTGGTTAGTGATTCTAAAAAATCAACTAGATTTGATTGTGCATCCGATTAAAATAATCACATTGTAATCATGCTGATTATAGTAAAATTTTCAAGGAGAGCTTGGAGAGTTGATGTAGGTGTGGGATTGCACCGAACTACTATAAAATTTATGTTATTTGTATTATGCCTTACTTTCTTGCTTCATTGCTCTGCATTACTTTTAACTCTTGCATTACTTCTATTAATTCCGCTGTTGCACATATCCTACACCTCACAATCACTCAAGAAAGTTTAGTTTGAAGCACTTAATTGTTTAGATTCAAATTTGTTAAAGATTTTTAAAGAACCCAATTCACCCCCTCTTCTCTTGAGTTGCTATATTTCTGAGCAATAATATCTATGAAGAAATCTTTTTATATTGTCCTAGCTTATTCTTGATCCTAAGGCTTCAGAAAATGACATTGATATGTTCTTACAGCCATTGACAAAAGAATTGAAGGATTTGTGGGAAGTTGGCATTGAAACATATGATGCCTATAGAAAATAGAATTTCTAATTACATGCAATTTTTGTGGATAATAAATGGTTTTCCTATATATGCAAATTTATCCAGATGGAGTAATAAGGGGAGGTGAGCTTGTCCTTCTCGCAACAAAAATACTTGTTCTCACTATTTGAAACTATGGGAAAAATTCAGTGCAGGGGTAAAATGGTAATTTTAAAATTTTTCAAAATTATAATTTTACAGCAGAAAAATATTAATTAATCTAATTAATTAACATGAATTTATCCTACACTAGGATCTAAATATGATATATAGCATGCATTCATTTAAATTTGAATTTCAAATTCAAACAGTAAATACTTTACTGTAATGTGTTTAGAACACAATACTTTTATGCGGATAGTAGATCACCGCAATCTGATCATCGTCGGGAGAGTCTGATCGTCGCGACGCAGCCACACAGCGTGTCTGGCCTCTGCAGATCATCCACACGAAGCTCCTGGTCCAATCGACTCCTCACGAGTGCTAGCTCGTTGTAGAGCCCTTTTGACGGTCGATGTTGATCGAACTCCTTCGATCAATGTCTGTTGATTCTTCAGATGCTCTGGATCATCAACAGACATGCTTGAGAGGATGTTGAAGATCTTTCTGAGATTTTGTGGGCTCACGACACTCGTAGCTCACTTTCTCACTTCCCGAACCCCAGGCTAAAACTCTAGGGAACTCATCGGAAACCTTGCACCCATTTTTCTTTCTTTTCTTTTTTTTTTCTCTTGGAAGGATATGGACTTCCTTCTTATGCACAAGACTTCTCACGCCACAGAATTTTTCTCCAAAAATCTTCTTCTTGCATGCCCCACTCTTCTCCTCCTTTTATAACCACGTCAAACGGCTTATCCAAAAGAAAGGATAAAGATGAGTAATTGCACATTTGAATTCAAATCAAAATTTGAATTCAAATGGACACCAACTCATCCCTTATCCACTAAAGGCGTGAGGTGTGGCTTAAATTGTGCATGGAGTGATTTCATGAGAAACCTTTTCTTATGTAATAAATGGGGCATAAAAAAAGAGACAAGGTGCAAAGATTGATTGCCCATTCAAATTCAAACTTTATTTTAAATTTGAATGGCCAACCAATCATCCTTATCCATTCATATTGCACATTAAAGTGGGGTGTGGAGAGGGATTGGCGTGAGAAAATAATTCATGAGAAGTTTCTTCTCATGAATTCAAATGGGTGCAATGGAAGTGAGGTGGCGCAAGGAGATTGGATCAAGGTGGTTTAATTATTTAAACCAACCTAATTGAACCAAATAAGTTAGGTCCAATTAGACTAATTTAAACCCAACTTAATTAGGATTAATTAGGCTCAATAAAATTTTAATCAAATCAGAAATTGACTAAGCCCAACCCCTGATCAAATCAGAGACCAAACCATCTCGATGATTAGGTCAACTCTTAACCTAATCGGGTCAAACCCAACTGAATCCAATTCAATTGAACTTGATCCAAAAATAATTACTCAATCAAATTGAGTTAATTAGTGATCAAATCACTAATTAAACTTCTCATAATACTGAGTCCAAATCCGATGGGCAATCAGGCATCAGAATTCATCGATATGTAATCCTGATCGAAAAGTCCCAACCAGTGGTACTCTTGACCCTGGTACCCATAATGTGTGGAACTCATGATCAGAGAATCTTGATTCTCGATCACTGAGTCTCAAACATATAGGATTCTACACCAGCCATCAGATCAGATAGGAATCTCTAATGTGTATGACCCCGCAGGTTCGAACCTATGCCGGTAGCACAAGAACCAATTCCTGTACTAATCGAAGTGACCATTTAGCAATGGTACCCAACGTCCGGATAGGTCGAAGAGTCGCAATCGCAACACTCAGAACCTACATGAATATGGTTACCGTATAATTCATCCTTTTGACTCCTGTGTTTAGGATGACTCAGGGTTAAACTGTCAACCCTGATCAGATCATCCGAATCGTGCTCAACTCAAACAGTCCTGTGACTCCTCATAAGGACTACCCTGGCCAAGGTTTTGCTAAATTGAAACATGACTATACATAGCTCCTAAACTGGAGTGGTCAATCCCATCTTGACATACGCACCGACAAGTCAAGTACTTGACTACACCCAGCAGCCTTCCGTCACTGAATTAGAAATTCAGGTAGTCCAGTGCCTAAGTGCAGTGAGTTGCTTGCAAGTCACCGTGGCGGTCTCAGGTCGGAGGGACATTTATACCCATATTCCATCAAAGCAAATCTTGATAGTAGAAATAGCTCCGGAGTCGGTCACGTTCAGTGCAGATGTACCCTTACATCTCACTTGTATGCCATACCAGTGTCTCCACACTCATTGGTTAAGAGGACAACCAACCTATATGGCACACAACGACCTATGCTTGATAAACGTTGTCATCCTTAGTAACAACGTATCATTTGGTCGCGAACAGATTTAAGGACTAAACGACAAATCCTCCTTTGTCGAGTCTAAATAGTCTTAAGGACTTCACCACAACATAGGAGTTCATTAGAAGATGAAATATTTTGAGATGAAAAAATACCAAAATAATTTTTATTAATTTATAATTTATGTACATATACAAAAATGAGCACAACCATCAACAGGCTGATGATTGGCTTTGGGATACTATTCCCAACAATCTCCCACTTGGCCTAAAGCCAATCAGTGCAGTATCTAATACCCATCTTCAACTTGTAGTTGTCGAACTCCTTCACCACAATGGCTTTAGTGAATGGGTCGGTCAGGTTTTCCTTCCCGTCGATCTTCTGAAGATCGACGTCACCTCGATCCACAATTTTTTGGATGAGATGGTAGCGGCGCAGAATATGCTTCGTCTGCTGGTGTGCCTTCGGTTTCTTCACCTGAGCAATGGCTCCAGAGCTGTCACAGTAGAGTAGAACTGGACCAACAAGGGAGGGTGCTACTTCGAGCTCGGTGATGAATTTTCTCAGCCACACCGCTTCTTTGGAAGCATCTGATGCAGCGACATATTCTGCCTCGCAAACAGAATCAGCCATTGTGTGCTGCTTGAAACTTTTCCAGCAGATAGCCCCACCATTAAGGGTAAAAATAAATTCCAACACACTTTTGCTGTCATCGTGATCAGACTGAAAACTAGAGTCTGTAAATCCTATAAGTCTCAAGTCTGATTCACCATAAACAAGCCACTGGTCCTTAGTATTTCTTAAATACTTCAGGATGGTTTTAACAACCTTCCAGTGATTCTCCCCTGGATCAGATTGGTATCTACTCACTACCCCTAGTGAGTATGCCACATCTGATCGTGTACATGTCATGGCGTACATGATAGATCCCACTGCCGAAGCATATAGAATCCTACCCATATGCTCTCTCTCTTGAGGTGTTGTCGGACAATCTCTCTTCGAGAGAGAAATTCCATGGCCTATGGAAAGATAGCCTTTCTTGAAATTTTTCATACTGAACCTCTTCAGCATAGTATCAATGTACGTGGACTGAGATAAACCAAGCAACCTTTTAGATCTATCCTTATAGATCCTCATCCCTAGAATGTAGGAAGCTTCTCCCAAATCCTTCATGGAGAACTGTGACGACAGCCAAATCTTTATTCCTTGTAATGCAGGGACATCATTCCCGATTAAGAGAATATTATCCACATACAATACAAGAAATACCACTACTGGACCATTAGCCCACTTATAAATGCAGGGCTCTTCTCCGTTCTTAACGAAGCCATACGTCTTGATCATCCTATCAAAATGTATGTTCCAACTTCAGGATGCCTGCTTAAGTCCATAAATGGACCTCTGTAGTCTGCACACCATAGACTCATCAGTGGACGTGAATCCTTCAGGTTGTATCATATACACCTCTTCGTCCAGCTCTCCGTTTAGGAAAGCTGTCTTCACATCCATCTACCAGATTTCATAGTCTAGATGGGTAGCTATCGCAAGCATAATCCGAATGGATTTGAGTATTGCCATAGGAGAAAATGTCTCGTCATAGTCTATACATAACGTTGACGATATCCCTTGACAACCAGATGGACTTTATAGGTTTCCACCTTTCCATCTGTGCTCCTCTTCCTCTTGAAGACCCACTTACACCCTATAAATTTTACTCCTTCGGGTGGGTCAACCAATGTCCACACATCGTTGACCTTCATGGACTCCATTTCAGATTTCATGGCCTCTAGCCATTTCTCAGAGTTGGATCTCTGCATTGCATCCATATAGGTGATCGGATCCTTATCGTTTTCATCAAGTTCGATAGGATCGTCATCTCGGACCAAAAAACCATAGTATCTGTCTGGTTGATGTGGTACTCTACTAGATCGCCTTAAGGGTGCTTGAACAATGGGCTCCGAATCTGATGTAATCAAATCCGGTTCAGGTTCAGCAACTTGTGTTGGTTTTTCCACCTGTCGAACTTCTTTAAGTTCGACCTTAGAGGCAACAGTCCCTTCACCAAGGAACTCCTTTTCCAAAATGATTGCCTTAAGGCTGACAAACACTTTTTGCTCATCAGCTAGGTAGAAGTAATACCCTTTGGTCTCTTTTGGGTACCCTATAAAATTACACTTGTCAGACCTAGGTCCAAGCTTGTCCGTAATTAAACGTTTAACATAAGTCGGACACCCCCAAATCCTAAGATGCGAGAGTACTGGCTTACATCCTATCCATATCTCATATGGCATTTTGGTTACAGACTTACTCGGAACTCTATTTAGAAGGTAACAAGCCGATTCGAGCGCATATCCCCATAGAAAGATCGGCAGACCAGCAAACCCTATCATGGATCGAACCATGTCCAACAAGGTCCGATTCCTCCTTTCAGACACACCATTATGCTATGGTGTTCCAAGAGGTGTCCACTGAGAGAGAATCTCATTCTTCCCAAGATATGTCAGAAAATCATTGGAAAGGTATTCACCTCCTCGATCAGATCGAAGAGTTTTAATACACTTTTCAGTTTGTTTTTCTACCTCAATTCGGAATAGTTTGAATATTTCAAATGACTCCGACTTATGCTTCATTAAATAGACATACCCATACCTCGATAGGTCGTCTGTGAAGGTTATGAAATAGAAATATCCACCTCTTGCACTTGAGCTCATGGGTCCACATACATCAGAATGTACCAGAGCTAAGAGTTCACTGGCTCGCTCACCTTTTTCAGTAAAAGATGATTTGGTCATTTTACCAAGAAGACAGGACTCACAAGTTGAAAGTGATTCACAATCACCTACTTCAAGAATTCCTTCTTGAGCCAACCTGTTTATCCTGTTCTTATTGATATGACCTAGCCTACAGTGCCAAAGGTAGACTTCTGACACATTGTCTATTCTAGGATGTTTACCGAAGGTTTGAACCACATTAACAGGTTGTGATAGAAAGTAAATTCTATTATTAAGTTGTCCAACAAACATTGTAACACCATTCAAAATGATATTGTAAACATTTCCTCTTATTAAAAATTGATAACCGTTCATGGCCAAAAGGCCTACAGAAATAATATTTAATAAAAAGCTTGGACAATAGTGACATTCACTCAGAATTACGTTTCGAGAATTGATTACAAGGTTCATGATTCCTAATGTTAGAACTGGAACTTTGCTTCGATCTCCAACGTTCAGGAACCTCTCGCCTTCATCAAATCTCCTACTGACCTGCAGTCCCTGCATCGAATTGCAAATATGATAAGGACTTCCGGTATCCAATACCCAGGCAGTAGTATCACAAATAAAAAAGTTGCAAGATGTTATCATATAAGTACCTTGCTTCTTCTTCGGCCTGTTCGGGTCCAGGGAGGCAATGTATAGAGGACAGTTCCTCTTCCAGTGCCCCTGCTTCTTACAAAAGAAGCACTCCATCTGGCTCTGGTCGGGCTTGTGCTTCTTGGTCTGACCCTATGCAGACGTCCCAGCATGCAGCTGCACCTTCTTATTCTTTTTCTTCTTGTTCTTCTTCCTCCCTTTATTAAAGGATCGACGACCAGAAGAAGACCCTCCCACAACATTCACCGACTCCTTATGGAGCTGGTGATCCTTCTCAAAGTTCTGCAGCAACCCCAACAAGCCGTGGTAGTTCATTGCAGGCTTTGTCATCCGAAAATGAGTAAGGGGAGGAAGGACTTGGGCAATGAATTAAGGATCGCATCCTTACCAAGCTGCTCGTGTAAGGAAAAGCCCAGTTTACTTAGGCGCTCAATCATTTCGATCATGTACAGTACATGATTAGTGACTGAGGCTCCATCCCTCATCCGAGCATTGAAAATGGCACAACTAGTTTTGTGCCTTTCAACGTCGTCAGGCGTGCCAAAGGAGTCGTTCAACAATTGAAGCATCTCCTGGAGCTGGGCATTCTCGAACCTGTAGCTGAACTCATCATTCATTGCCGCCAGTATTATACACCGAACGGTGGTGTAGTTGTTGAGCCACTTCTGATAAGTATCTCGGACCGTCCCACTAACGTTCGGGGCTGGCTCCTCAGGTGCCAGATCCGTTACTACATAAAGGATCCGCTCATGCTCAAGGATGATTTTTAATTTTCGATACCAGCTATCAAAATTAGGTCCCACGAGCTTGTCATTATCTAATAATGACCGGAGGGACAGGGTAGTGGCCATAGCTGCATAAAGGAAAACCAGACCTCTATTAGTACATAAATTATAAATACTAAAGATTTGGACTTTAGCCTAAAGTTTCTCCCAGTATTTTTATGAACTGGTAGCCTCAATCTCCAATTCGAGGAATTACTTTAATTCCTTAGTGGGTACTAGAATCCACACAGACTACACACGAGCCCAACTTTGGTTGGTCAACCCATGTGCATCTATGGGTAGGTTCATTACCAGTTGTTTCTCTAAACTACTTCTAGTAATTGATTTTGCCCCAGAACCTAATCAGTAGGCTTTGGCCTCCACTGAAAAGATCTGGTTAGGTCCAACCATTAACATGATTTGATTTGGTGAATCAGACCAATAAATGATCAGGTCCAACTTTGGTCGGCCAACTGATCACCATCAGAAAGACTCAAACCAAATTATCATATTATGAATGATAATTCTATTAGTCAATAAGCACCAGACCTTTGGGCCTCCAATGATTATTAAACTAATGGACTCATTATCACTCACTTAATGGGAGGCTATGACTTAGTTATCAATATAACTTAATCATTTTTAGAGACCTAATAATTTTTGAGGATTTTATTAAAGGATAGATGAGAAGAAAATATCCAACCAATTTCATTCCTCCCACTGACTTCACCAAGTCAGATTAAAAAGGATTTAATTAAAGCTGGTATTAGGAGCACCTAAATCAGTCAAACTGATTTACCTAATGACATGGGTGAGCCCTAATCACCAAGTGATTTAATCAAAATCTTATTCACCAGGTTGGCCAGGTAAGTGAGATCAGTGGTGGGGATAAACCATTAACTCATCAGAGATCAAATCATTACGAGTAGCTCCCGCTTAAAAACCACTGGTCAAACTACCAAACTTACCTTAGACACCAACTGGTTTATTAGTTTTAATTTGATCAACTTAGTAAATAGGGTTCCACCGCGTAGCCATGAATTAAGTCCATCTTGGTCTAGTTAAAGACATGAACCCATTCAACTACAACTATTGGAGTTGAGTCTAGAGTATCCTTGACCTAATCTAATTCAACTTTTGATTAGATTTGACCTATTACTCTAATTTAGTCCATTTCTTTAAGCTAACCTTAGGTCTAACCCAATTATGGACCTAATCCATCTAACCCATTGACCCACAAGTTTATGCAATTGTCTTAGGTCTTAATTCACAATTCTAGACCTACTAGACAACACTTAATTCTTTTAATTAAGTATTTGGACTGATGGGTCAGGGTTTGGCATTTCAAAAATAATTTTCAAATTTGAAAAGTTTTATTTTCTATTCACCAAATATGTTGACTCATTTCATAAATAGATCAGTACATTTCATAAATAGCAATCCTATTGCTAATTGCATAACAGAAAATAACTCATGAATATTCCTTTAGATCTAATCTAACACATTCATGATAAATTTCACAATTGAACATTTACATCTTAAATCCTTTCGCTACTTCATCTGCATGGGATATAATTACAACGACACCCCTACCGTCATAGGAGACCCCATCGAATAGGAGGAGAGGGCCTTTAAACCCTACTTTTCTCCTATGATCGGACGGCCATGGCAACCAACCCAATTCGATTACTTGCTACTTGGATCAAGTATATCTAAATATACAAATTTCAAAATTTAAATTTCAAATTTCAAATTTTAAATTTTAAATTTCAAATAAATTTCAAATTTTTAAATTTTTGAATTTTGAATTTTAAATTTCAAATTTCAAATTTCGAAATTCAAATTTCAAAATTTGAATTTCAAAATTTTGAATTTTGAATTTTGAACAACTTTCAAAATTCAAAATTCAAATTTAAACTTTTAGATTACAACTTAATCTACGCATACAAATATATATATCATATCTAAGAACCCACTCTGATACCATTTGTGAAAAAAATTCAGTGCAGGGGTAAAATGGTAATTTTAAAACTTTTTCAAAATTATAATTTTACAGTAAAAAAATATTAATTAATCTAATTAATTAACATAAATTTATCCTATACTAGGATCTAAATATGATATATAGCATACATTCATTTAAATTTGAATTTTAAATTCAAACAGTAAACACTTTACTGTAATGTATTCAGAACACAATACCTTTGTGCGGGTAGTAGATCGTCGCAATCTGATCACCGTCGGGAGAGTCTGATCATCGTGACGTAGCCATACAGTGTGTCTGACCTCTGCGGATCATCCACACGAAGCTTCCGATCTGATCGACTCCTCACGAGTGCTAGCTCGTTGTAGAACCCTTTTGACGGTCGATGCTGATCGAACTCCTTCGATCAATGTCTGTCGATTCTTCGAATACTTCAGATCATCAACAGACGTGCTTGAGAGGATGTTGAAGATCTCTTTGAGATTTTGTGGGCTAACGACACTCGTAGCTCACTTTCTCACTTTCCGAACCCCAGGCTAAAACTCTAGGGAACTCACTGGAAACCTTGCACCCACTTTTTTTTCTTTTCTTTCTTTTTCTCTTGGAAGGATATGGACTTTCTTCTCATGCACAAGACTTCTCACGCCATAGAATTTTTCTTCAAAAATCTTCTTCTTGCATGCCCCACTCTTCTCCTCCTTTTATAACCACGTCAAACATCTTATCCAAAAGAAAGGATAAAGATGAGTAATTGCACATTGGAATTCAAATCAAATTTTGAATTCAAATGGACACCAACTCATCCCTTATCCACTAAAGGTGTGAGGCGTGGCTTAAATTGTGCATGGAGTGATTTCATGAGAAATTTTTTCTCATGTAATAAATGGGACGTAAAAAAAGGGATAAGGTGCAAAGATTGATTGCCCATTCAAATTCAAACTTTATTTTGAATTTGAATGGCCAACCAATCATCCTTATCCATTCGTATGGCACATTAAAGTGGGGCGTAGAGAGGGCTTGGCATGAGGAAATAATTCATAAGAAGTTTCTTCTCATGAATTCAAATGGGTGCAATGGAAGTGAGGTGGCACAAGGAGATTGGATCAAGGTGGTTTAATTATTTAAACCAATAATTTTTGAGGATTTTATTAAAGGATAGATGAGAAAAAAATATCCAGCCAATTTCAATCCTCCCGCTGACTTCACCAAGTCAAATTAAAAAGGATTTAATTAAAGCTGGTATTAGGAGCACCTAAATCAGTCAAACTGATTTACCTAATGACATGGGTGAGCCCTAATCACCAAGTGATCTAATCAAAATCTAATTCACCAGGTTGGCCAGGTAAGTGAGATCAGTGGTGGGGATAAGCCATTAACTCGTCAGAGATCGAATCACTGCGAGTAGCTCCCGCTTAAAAACTATTGGTCAAACTGCCAAACTTACCTTAGACACCAACCGGTTTATTAGTTTTAATTTGATCAACTTAGTAAATAGGGTTCCACCGTGTAGCCATGAATTAAGTCCATCTTGGTCTAGTTAAAGACATGGACCCATTCAACTACAACTATTGGAGTTGAGTTTAGAGTATCCTTGACCTAATCTAATTCAACTTTTGATTAGATTTGATCAATTACTCTAATTTAGTCCATTTCTTTAAGCTAACCTTAGGTCTAACCAAATTATGGACCTAATCTATCTAACCCATTGACCTACAAGTTTATGCAATTGTCTTAGGTCTTAATTCACAATTCTAGACCTACTAGACAACACTTAATTCTTTTAATTAAGTATTTGGGCTGATGGGTCAGGGTTTGGCATTTCGAAAATAATTTTCAAATTTGAAAGGTTTTATTTTTTGTTCATCAAATATGTTGACTCATTTCACAAATAGATCAGCACATTTCATAAATAGCAATCCTATTGCTAATTACATAACAGAAAATAACTCAATCAAAATAAATCATGAATATTCCTTTAGATCTAATCCAACACATTCATGATAAATTTTACAATTGAACCTTTACATCTTAAATCCTTTCGCTGCTTCATCTGTATGGGATATAATTACAGCGGCACCCCTACCGTCAAAGGAAACTCCATCGAATGGGAGGAGAGGGCCTTTAAACCCTACTTTTCTCCTATGACCGGAGGGCCATGGCAACCAACCCAATTCGATTACCTGCTACTTGGATCAAGTATATCTAAATATACCAATTTCAAAATTTAAATTTTAAATTTCAAATTTCAAATTTTAAATTTTGAATTTCAAATTTCAAACAAATTTCAAATTTCAAATTTTCAAAATTTTGAATTTTAAATTTTGAATTTCAAATTTTGAATTTTGAATTTTAAATTTTAAATTTCAAAATTTAAATTTTAAAATTTGAATTTCAAAATTTTGAATTTTGAATTTCAAAATTTTAAATTTTGAATTTCGAACAACTCTCAAAATTCAAATTTAAACTTTTAGATTATAACTTAATCTATGCATGCAAATATATATATCATATCTAAGAACCCGCTCTAATACCATTTGTGGGGAAAATTCAGTGCAGGGGTAAAATGATAATTTTAAAATTTTTTCAAAATTATAATTTTATAGTAAAAAAATATTAATTAATCTAATTAATTAACATAAATTTATCCTACACTAGGATCTAAATATAATATATAGCATGCATTCATTTAAATTTGAATTTTAAATTCAAACAGTAAACACTTTATTATAATGTGTTCAGAACACAATACCTTTGTGCGGATAGTAGATCGCCGCAATCTGATCAACGTTGGGAGAGTCTGATCATCGCGATGTAGCCACACAGCATGTCTGGCCTCTGTGGATCATCCACACAAAGCTCCCGATCTGATCGACTCCTCACGAGTGCTAGCTCGTTGTAGAGCCCTTTTGACAGCCGATGCTGATCGAACTCTTTCGATCAATATCTATCGATTCTTCGGATGCTTCAGATCGTCAACAGACATGCTTGAGAGGATGTTGAAGATCTCTCTGAGATTTTATGGGCTCACGACACTCGTAGCTCACTTTCTCACTTCCCAAACCCCAAGCAAAATCTCTAGGGAACTCATCGAAAACCTTGCACCCACTTTTCTTTCTTTTTCTCTTGGAAGGATATGGACTTCCTTCTCACGCACAAGACTTCTCATGCCACATAATTTTTCTCCAAAAATCTTCTTCTTGCATGCCCCACTCTTCTCCTCCTTTTATAACCACGTCAAACGTCTTATCCAAAAGAAAGGATAAAGATGAGTAATTGCACATTTGAATTCAAATCAAATTTTGAATTCAAATGGACACCAACTCATCCCTTATCCACTAAAGGTGTGAGGCATGGCTTAAATTATGCATGGAGTGATTTCATGAGAAACCTTTTCTCATGTAATAAATGGGGCGTAAAAAAAGGGATAAGGTGCAAAGATTGATTGCCCATTCAAATTCAAACTTTATTTTGAATTTGAATGGCCAACCAATCATCCTTATCCATTCATATGGCACATTAAAGTGGGGCGTGGAGAGGGCTTGGCGTGAGAAAATAATTCATGAGAAGTTCCTTCTCATGAATTCAAATGGGTGCAATGGAAGTGAGGTGGCGCAAGGAGATTGGATCAAGGTGGTTTAATTATTTAAACTAACCTAATTGAACCAAATAAGTTAGGTCCAATTAGACTAATTTAAATTTAACTTAATTAGACTTAATTAGGCTTAATAAAATCTTAATCAAATCAGGAATTGACTAAGCCCAACCCCTGATCAAATCAGGGACCAAACCATCTCGACGATTAGGTCAACTCTTAACCTAATCGGGTCAAACCCAACTAAATCCAATTCAATTGGACTTGATCCAAAAATAATTACCCAATCAAATTGAGTTAATTAGAGATCAAATCACTAATTAAACCTCTCATAAATATTGAGTCCAAATCCGATGGGCAATCGGGCATCAGAATTCATCGATATGTAACCCTGATCGAAAAGTCCCAACCAGTGGTACTCTTGACCCCGGTACCCATAATGTGTGGAACTCGTGATCAGAGAATCCTGATTCTCGATCACTGAGTCTCAAACGTGTAGGATTCTACACCAGCCATCAGATCAGATAGAAATCTCTAATGTGTGTGACCCCGCAGGTTCGAACCTAAGCCGGTAGCACAGGAACCAATTCCTGTACTAATCGAAGTGACCATCTAGCAATGGTACCCGATGTTCGGATAGGTCGAAGAGTCACAATCGCAACACTCAGAACCTACATGAATATGGTTACTATATAATTCATCCTTTTGACCCCTGTGTTTAGGATGACTCAGGGTTAAACTGTCAACCCTGATCAGATCATCCAAATCGTGCTCAACTCAAACAGTCCTGTGACTCCTCATTAGGACTATCCTGGCTAAGATTTTACTAAATTAAAATACGACTATACACAGCTCCTAAACTGGAGTGGTCAATCCCATCTTGACACACGCATCGACAAGTCAAGTACTTGACTACACCCAGCAGCCTTCCGTCACTGAATTAGAAATTTAGGTAGTCCAGTGCCTAAGTGCAGTGAGTTGCTTACAAGTCACCGTGGCGGTCTCAGGTCGGAGGGATATTTATACCCATATTCCATCGGAGCAAATCTTGACAGCAGAAATAGCTCCGGAGTCGGTCATGTTCAGTGCAGATGTACCCTTACATCTCACCTGTATGCCATACCAGTGTCTCCACACTCATTGGTTATGAGGACAACCAACCTATATGGCGCACAATGACCTATGCTTGATAAACGTTGTCATCCTTGGTAACAACGTATCATTTGGTCGCGAACAGATTTAAGGACTAAACGACAAATCCTCCTTTGTCGAGTCTAAATAGTCCTAAGGACTTCACCACAACATAGGAGTTCATTAGAAGATGAAACATTTTGTGATGAAAAAATATCAAAATAATTTTTATTAATTCATAATTCATGTACATATACAAAAATGAGCACAACCGTCAACAGGCTGACGATTGGCTTTGGGACACTATTTCCAACAGAAACATGGGAGGAAAATATGTTATATGGGGCATCATCGGTGTCTATCAATGAATTACAAATCACAAAATAATAAAGGTCATTTCGATGGTACTAAATATTTGAGAGAAAAACCTCCACAATTATCAAGTGTTGATGTGTTAGATCAATTGTGCATCTTAGAAAGGGAAATGATGAAAAAAGTAGACCAAGTAAGATGAATGAAGGTTGGGTTTGTAATTAGAAGATGAAGAGTATTTTTTTTGAGTTGCCATATTGAAAAACTCTATTGTTGCATGATAACCTTGGTATTATACATATCAAGAAGAATATATGCAAAAATGTACTTGCTTCCTTATTGACTATTGAAGGTAAAATAAAAGATGGCATTAAAGGTTCATTTAGATTTAAAGAAAATGTGCTTTACGAAGCAACTTCACCCAATAAAGGTTATAGATTATTGCCTTTTGCATGCAAGATGTTGTCTTCAAATGAAAAATTTAAGTTCTATGAATTTTTGAAGGAGGTAAAAGTTTCAGATGGTTACTCATCCAATATCTTATAATGTGTGAATCTAAAGGAATGTAAGATTTGAGCACTTAAGAGCATGATCATCATATTGTTATATAGAGATTACTCCCTTTTGCCATACCCAAGCTCTTGCTTAAAGATGTTTGTGAGGCTTTGATTGAATTGAATAATTTCTTTAGAGAGTTGTGTTCAAAAGTCTTGAGAGTTGATAAGTTAGAACAATTAGAGTCTCAAATTATGAAGACCCTTTGCAAATTAGAAAGGATATTCCCTCCATTCTTTGATACTATGGTGCACCTATCAATTCATTTACTAAGTAAAGCTAAGATTGTAGGACCTGCGTAATATTGCTAGATGAATCCTATTGAAAGATTTGTTCACTATTTTATTAAATTTATTATTATATCTTATAAAGATGTATATTATTTTATCTATTTACTATAAGTTATACATATTACAGGTATTTGTAAACATTAAAATCTTATGTTCGAAATAAGAGTCATCTAAAGTGTTTGTGAAAGGATATCTTGTAGAAGTATGTTGACCTTTTGTTCATAGTGTAAACAAGGAATTGAAATTAGATTCAATCAAGTGGAAAGAAATGATGATGGTCATATTGGGGAATCAAGGGAAGAATTGTTTATATTTAAAAAAATTGAACGTACTTTAGAAAAATGGGACCCTTACGTAAACTCACTAGAGAGGAATGGCTACAAGCTCATCTTTATGTTTTGAAAAATTATGATGAAATTTATCCATTTGTTGAGAAAGTACAATCTTAGACTAATTTAATTTATAATTTAAATAATATTTATTTTTGTCATATTGAAAATTGTTGGGGTGAGAATGAAATCCTTGTTGTCTTTGCTTGAGATAAATTTAAAAGCTTTGAATATAGAAATAAATTATTATTATTTTAGGTGCATTATTATATAATTTAATAGCTCCTATGACATAGGAATACTTTTAGTGGTAGCCATTTTATTGCAGAATGTATGACTTTAGTGAACACATTTGACTGCCACTAAGATATATTAGTAGTAGCTATCATTGATCGTACAACATATAGCTCTATCAAAAGAACCAGGAGTTCACCACTATAGGTTTCTTTAGTGATGGTCATTAGAGACTATTATAAAAAATATAATCTTTTAGTGACTGATATGTGGTCACTATTAAAATATCACTCTTTAGTGATCATTACTTGAGCTGCTACTAAAAAATAAACTTTTAGTCACAATCACTTGTAAAAATCATAAAAAATATCTCTCTATATCCATATCATGGCTGCCACTAAAAGATTTGTTTGTGGCAGTCACTTTGGGTTGCCATAAACTTTGATCTTTTAGTGAGCAGGATCTGGCCACCACTAAAGAGCTCTTTTAGTAGTGGCCATATTTTGGGTCACTAATTGTTTTAGTGATGCAACTTTAGTGACAAGTGTAGCAGTCACTATTGGCCACCATTGAATAGGTTTAGTGGTAGCTTTTGAAACTTTTAATGGTGGTCTCAACTATTTAGTGGTAGCTTTTGAAACTTGTAATGGTGATCTCAACCACTACTAAAAGTCAATTTTCTTTTAGTGAGTAGAAAAATGATTGTGGCTGTAGTCATGAGCTACTTGATGTCTTCCAAGGCTCGATTAGCAACCTTGGTTCTTTCGAAGGTTCTCTTCTTCATGCACTTCATGATTGAAGTTATCACGACACTAAAGAGTAGCTGATCTATAGAAGCTTCTGACTTCATGGATATTGATAGGAGTTGGCTGTTTAGCAATTGTTTTAATCTTTGTCAACTTTAGTGCCACCACTAGAGATAGTGAACTCTAAGAAAATAACTTGGGGTACTTCTCTCATCTCAAGGTCTTCCTAAGTTGCTAAAGGTGGTCCAAATGCTCCTCTAGGGTCTTGCTATAGATAAGAATATTGTGCAAGTAGACAACAACAAACTCACCTATGAATAGCTTCAACATATTTGGTTCATGATTAGCATAGATAAGAATATTGTTGAAGTAGACAACGGTAAACTTGCCTATAACTAGCTTCAAGATTTGGTTCATGACTAGTGTAAATAAGAATATTGTCGAAGTAGACAACAACAAACTTGCCTATGAATAGCTTCAAGATTTGGCTCATGATAAGTATTAATTTGCTTGATAAACCAACAACATCACAAAACACTCACCTAGCCCATCTTTTATTTGAAGGTCACTTTTCATTCATCTCTTGACCTTATTTTGATTTGATAATGGGTACTCCTTAGATCAATCTTTGGGAAAATGACTAAGCTGGCCTGTAATACCCCAACTCAGATTAAACTCACTGCATGAATCTTAAAGTGGTGGAAAGGAGAACCAAAAAAAAAAGATTTCCTTAAGACCAGCACATGCTTTGCATGTGCTAGAAACTAAAGTTATCGTGGGAGTAGGGGATTACACGAATGAACTCCCGAAGACTACTTTTCCAATCAAGAATAGAAACTAAAGTTACCGTGGGAGTAGGGGATTACACGAATGAACTCCTGAAGACTACTTTTCCAATCAAGAATCCTAAAACCCCAAGGATTTAGAAATAAAATCTAACTTTGATTCTTCCCCCTAGAGATCTATTTGAAAGGCCTTAAACCTATAAATTTTTCTCACCAAATTCCACCATCGTTAGCTACCCCTTTTTCTTGTTTCCTTCTTGAAATATCGGTAGTTTTGATCTTATTTAGCCATCAGAAATCAGATCAAATCCACCCAAAAATTAGGTAAATATCTTCCATTATCTTCCCTCAATCTTTATGGGTTTCAATCTTGAATTTTTGCCAAATTTTTCTATCAAAAATCCCTTGAAAACTTCTATTTTTATGAATTTCCCTATTTTCATGTTCATCCTTAATTTTCCGTCACCATGGGCCACCATCAGTCGTCGGATCCTATCGTGGTCACCACCTATTATGATCAGGCCCAATTGAGCCCTAAACCCAGCCCACAAAAGCCCATCAAAAAAAAAAAAAATTAAGGAAGACTCCCATAAGGAGTCCTTTTCCTCCCGACCGGCTCCTAAACGGAGTCAAAAAGCTCATCGGGGAGGAGTCAAACTCCTCCCCTCCGACTCTATTTAAGGGGAGACCCCTTCTCTCTTCCTCCACCAAAGAATCCTAAGGCAAAATGGTGGGGATCGCTGAAAAATCCTCACAGAAGCCCATCACCGTGCTCGCCTTGATTTCTTGCCGGAGATGTCATTGGAGCTTGAGGTAAGCCCCGATTTCTCTCCCTCTCTTCTCCCCCTTTCTTTCGATGCTCGTGTGCACGATCGCCGGCGACTGGAGTCATCGAATTTTGTTGCAGAAGAAATCTTTATTTTTTTTTATTGTTCTTCTCGATTTTCCAATGTCGGTGGTCCCGTTGGAGTCACTTCTTTTGAGCCGCCCCATCGTCGCCCTTACGCCATTGGTCACTGCTGTACCGATCATGTCGCTGATCAGCCAACCAAAGGAGGGGACCACATGGTCCCCTGTTTTGCCCAAAGGAGGCCACAGGAAGAAGGAAGGAAAAGAAAAAGAAAAAGAAAAAGAAAAGAAAAAAAAGATAAAAAAAGCAAAAGAAGAAGAAAAATAGAAAAATAATAAATAGACTCTCTCTCCCTCTTTTCTTCTCTCTCTAATCTCTCTCCACTTTCTCTCTCTATTTTCTCTCTAGAATTCTCTCTCTAGGTTATTTCTTTTTCCTAAGATTTTTAAAATTTTGAGAAGAATGATGATGAATTAAAATTGATCCTAATAATAAATTTTGATCTGTGATCATCGGACGGTATACCGACATCCACCTTGATCAGACCTAATATTTTTTAAGATTCTATTTTTCATGATTTTATTGAATTATCCACATGATAATTTCAGTATGATTTGATCTGATCGAACAGAATTATTGAATCATATCGTCTGAAGAGTCCAAGATGAATTTTCTCTCTCTAAAATTTTTTCTCTCTAAAATTTTCTCTCTAAAATTATTTCTCTCTCTTGATCGATTTCTATCTCTAAAAAAATTTATCAATGAATTTTTTTTTTAATATTTTGGATCTGAAGAAGAATCCTGATCCATGATTGTCGGACAGTGTACTGGCACTCACCTTGATCAGATCCGATATTTCTCAATTTAATTATCCATGATCCTGATTTAACCATGACTTGGATTAGATCATTTTGATCACACCAATCGAGATGTTGGACTGTGGCACTTGATTAATTTAGATTGTATCTCATGAATTCTCTCTCTTTTGATTTTCTCTCTCCACTTGATTCATGAACCCAATGAAGTAACCTCGATCTTATCACTTCGAATCCGATTTGATCTATTAGTCAAACTTTGGATCGTTTATATCTTAATTAGATTTTGATCAGATGAAATTAGATGATCGGACCAATCTGGATGATAGGATATGGGTGTCCATCAATTCTATTTTTCTTAATTATTTCGATCCTTTCTAATTATTGAAATTGATCCTGTATAGAATTGTGGATGTTTGATCATGGGATATCATGATATAATCTATAAATAAAATTTTTGAAAAAAACTTATAGAATTATGTGGATTATTGAAATGCATTCGAGGTAAGTAATATTTTATTTTTTCTAGATTTATTGATAAATTATAATATATTTTTCTGATATAATTTATGAAATGATGCATGAATTAGATGAATGATATTTTATTATGAAAATATCTTATTTGAAATATTATGATAAAGCATGATTGAACATATTGATTTTATGATGCATTATATTGATTGATTTTGATACTATATGATTATATATTTTCTTATCAAAATTAGAATATGAAATATGATTTATGAAGAATTCTGATATAAAAACAATACGAATTGATAACTTGACTATGTAAAGGACCCCGCCAATGGGGGTATATAAATTGATAATTAATTTATCCTGAGAGTTTATGTCACCAGCGAGACCAGCGATATGTCGCCAGTGGGACCAGTGACAAACCGTCAGCGAGACCAACGATTTTGAAGGACTTTGCTGTCAGATGATTCGCAGCTTACCACAAAAAGATACGTGGTATTATGACCCTACCATAGAGAAAATATAGTCATAGCTCATGGTTGATAAAAAGAATGTAAGAATAAAAGAAATTAAAATCTCGAAAGAAACTTAAATTTTTGAAAAAAAAATAAATTTAGCATGAATTATATTGCATAATTGATGTTGATTTTGAATTGATGAACTTTATATGTATTATTTTTTATAAATAATTATTTACTTTAATGCCTGATGAAATCTACTGAGAGTGATCATTGCTTACTGGGCTATCTAGCTCATTATCTCTTATTTACTATTTTTACAGATGTTGAGGAATTAAGATGATACAAGATAGAAACAGAAGAGTGATTAGAAGAAAAACTTTCATACTTTTATTTAGACTGAAAATCTTATTGAATTTAATATAAGGTTTATTGAACATTATAAAATTTATTGAGATATTAAAGAAGAAATTTAGATTATTATAATTTTAGATTTAAATTATTGATAAATTATTCTATTGTTGCTTTATGATAGCATGATAAGATGCCTTGCATGCTTGTGGAGAGAGTTTCCTATGAGTATGCGGTGGTTGCTATAACCTTCGACTCACAATCTGAGGTCGGAGACATGACAATTAAAGTGGTATTAGAGTATAAGTTGATAAATTATGAAACATAGAATCAGATATAAAATGAGTGTAAGTGGATAGACACTAGGGTCATTGTGGTGTCGATTTATGATGATTGTAGTGTAAGAAACCTTTATGATTTTTAGTTAAATATTGAGACTATGTATGAAAGGACCACAAGAGATTATGACACATAGAGTTTGAAATATGATAGATGATCTATGAATCATGATATGATTAGTTAGATTTTGATCAAAAGTAATTACAAAAGGATTGATATGAAATTTTATTATGCATTGTGGTTATTAATTTGATCATTGGTTATTCAAGTGAATCGTAAGCTCAAATTCGATGTGAGAATAATACTATGATATTACTCCTAGTTGAGAAGTTGACTATTATTGACATGATAAAGATTTGATAAAAAAAAAAGATGTTATTTCAGGATGGACTAAGAAAGTCTTTTATGATGCTTGATTGGAATATTTATCAAAATTAAACTCGATATGGGGATCATGTATAAAGTGGCATATTTGGATGAATGCATATTTAGAGATATTGCAAAGAAGTCTATTATTTCTTATTAATGAAATTGATTATGAGATAATAGGATATTCATTATGCTGGAATCTTTGATTTAAATAATAGATCTTATTTGTGTCTTTTGGAGACTATATGATGTATATAAAATTTTAATTTAAAGATTTCGTATTTAAGTTGATCAAGAGATTTTTTGATATTATTGTTGAGATTGTTAATGAAAAACTGATATCTTTATATTAAGATAAAAGATCCAATTTATATTTATTTGAAATTATGGGACCCATGTGAATTTACAATTTAAAAATTTTGGATTTAGGAATTGATATGGAGTTCTTTTACTTTTGTTAATAAGGTCTCTGATTGAATCTATTAAGTAGAGAATTGATTTTTTGAGATTTGTATGATTGTTATGAAAGGATACTTGATAGATATTGAAGATTATGATGATAGAAATTTTAAAAAAGATAATGATTTGAAATTCATATATGTTCTGATTATATCCTAACTTAATGGAGCATCGAAGAAATTTCTTGTTGATTTGACTTATAAAAATTTTGATTTGAAATTATCGAATTGAATTAACATAAGAATTAAGATTTGATTTATATTGATTATAGTAAACCTATATGATGGTTTTAAATGTGATATTGGACTCAAGGGTTAATCAAGATTATTGCACACCAGTAAAAGTATGAATGAGAATCGAAAGTTAATCTTTGGTTTCAATTAAAATTTAAAATTTTAGATCTTTTCTATTGACAAGATAAAGAAATAATTTGATCAAAATTTTTTGGTGAACCTAAGAAATTTTGATTGTTAGAACAGAATGCGCAGCGGAAGCATGGTGATCTGGATTATTTTGGGTAAGTCAAGAATGTTGACTCTTTGAGTTAAAGAATTATGATAGATAATATGATTTGATACAAAAAATTTATTGATATTAGAAAGAATAATATTTTTAAAAAATTTTGGATATCCTTAATGTAATTTTTAAAAATAGTGCTTCCAACTCCTATGCTACAAAAATATTTAGCATCCTAATTCTAGGATGAGTGGACCCTTGATTTTTGATTTTAGATTTAGAATATTTAGAGATAATTTTTTTTAATCTTAGAATTGAATAATTCTCTATTTATTAGAAAGTATTTGAGATTGTTTATCGAATAATGATTTTGATCTTAGATTTTTATACTCAAAAGTTTATCTATGGAGAATGTAGTAAAATTTATTTATAATCTTGTGATAAATGATTAAATCATGAGTAGTTAAAAATTTTTGGTAAGAAATTTGATATCTTTATCTAGAATTGAGAAATTAATTTTGATGATCAGAAATAGTGGCATTGATTCTAATCAATATTAGTGATATTGATCTTTTCTTTATGAAATGATCTAATGATGAATTTGCATCAAAAAAAATTAAAACATCAAAAGTTTGAGGATGAGATTAAAAAGGCAAATTTTCAACCTTTGAAAGCATGAATAAAAAAAAATATTTTTAAATTTTGACTGATTTGGATATCATCATGTGATTCATAGAAGTATGTTTTTCTATTTTATGATGGGTTGATTAACTAAAAGCAGTTAGTATTTTGAAAAAAAAATAAAATTTTTATTCAAAAATTAAGATATTAATTTTTTTCTATTTATAAGAGATAGGTTTGATTTTAATCTAGTCATGAGGTATTGAACATTATTTTATATGGAATGAGAGCATGATTTTGAAATCTTAAAACTTGAAAATCTTTGAGATGTTGATTTTGACAATAAGAAAATGAATGGTTCTGTCTCAGATCAATATTTGATGCATTGATCTTTTCCTTATAAAATAATTTAAAAATAAATTGGTATCAATAATTAGAATATTGAAATATTTGGGGGTGAGATTTTTACCATAAATCCTAAGTAAGAAATTATGAAGACTTAAGCAAAAACAATTTCGAGGATGAAATTTCTTTTAGAGGGGAAGAATATTATGACCTGGCCCAATTGAGCCCTAAACCCAGCCCACAAAAGCCCATCAAAAAAAAAAAAATTGAGGAAGACACCTATAAGGAGTCTTTTTCCTCTCGATTGGCTTCTAAACGGAGTCGGAAATCTCACCGGAGAGGAGCCAAACTTGTCCCCTCTGACTCTATTTAAGGGGGAGACCCCTTCTCCCTTCCTCCACCTAAGAATCCAGAGGCAAAACGACAGGGATCGTCAGAAAATTCTTGCGGAAGCTCGTCACCGTGCTCGCCTTGATTTCTCATCGGAGACATCGTTGGAGCTCGAGGTAAGCCCTGGTTTCTCTCCCTCTCTCCTCCCCCTTTCTTCCTGGTCCGTGTGCATGATTATCGACGATCGGAGTCGTTGGATTTTGTTGCAGAAGAAATTTTTATTTTCTTTGTTGTTCTTCTCAATTTTCTGACGTCGGTGGTCACCACCGACCGTCGAATTTACTTCTTTCGAGCTGCCCCATCGTCACCCTTCCACTGTTGGCCACCGCTGTGCCAGTCGCACCACTGATCGGTCGACCAAAGGAGGGGACCTCACAGTCCCCTGTTTCGCCCAAAGGAGGCCACAGGAAGAAGAAGGAAGGAAAAGAAAAAGAAAAAGAAAAAGAAAAAAAAGAAAAGAAAAAGAAAAAAAAGAAGAAGAAAAATAAAAAAATAATAAATAGACTCGCTCTCCTCTCTCTAATCTCTCTCTAGTCTCTCTTCACTTTCTCTCTCCATTTTTTCTCTCTAAAATTCTCTCTCTAGGTTATTTCTCTCTCCTAAGATTTCTAAAATCTTGAGAAGAATGATGATGAATTGAAATTGATCCTAATAATGAATTTTGATCTGTGATCGTCGGATGGTATACCGGCATCCACCTTGATCAGACCCAATATTTTTTAAGATTCTATCTTTCATGATTTTATTGAATTATCCATATGATAATTTCAGCATGATTTGATCCGATCGATCAAATTTGTTGAATCATATCTTCTGAAGAGTCCAAGATGAATTTTCTCTCTCTAAAACTATTTCTCTCTCTTGATCGATTTCTCTCTCTAAAAAGATTATCAATGAAAAATTTTATTTAATATTTCTGATCTGATGAAGAATCCTGATCCATGATTGTCGAACAGCGTACTGGCACTCACCTTGATCAAACCTGATATTTCTTAATTTAATTATCGATGATCCTGATTTAACCATGATTTGGATTAGATCATTTTGATCACACCAATCGAGATGTTGGACTGTGGCACCTGATTAATTTGGATTATATCTCATGAATTCTCTCTCCTTTGATTTTCTCTCTCCACTGATTCATGAACCCAATGAAGGAACCTCGATCTTATCACTTTGAATCCGATTTTATCTAATAGTCAAACTTTGGATCGTTTATGTCCTAATTAGATTTTGATCAGATAAAATTAAATGATCGGATCAATCTGGATGATAGGATATGGGTGTCCATCAATTCTATTTTTCTTAATTATTTCAGTCCTTTTTAATTATTGAAATTGATTCTGTATAGAATTGTGGATGTTTGATCATGGGATATCGCGATATGATCTACAAAAAAAATTTTTGGAAGAAAATTTATAGAATTATGTGGATTATTGGAATGTATTTGTGGTAAGTAATGTTTCATTTTTTCTAGATTTATCGATAAATTATAATATATTTTTCTGACATAATTTGTGAAACGATGCATGAATTGAATGAATAATATTTTATTATGAAAATATCTTATTTGAAATGTTATGATGAAGTATGATTGAACATATTGATTTTATGATATATTTTATTGACTGATTTTGATACTACATGATTATATATTTTCTTATTGAAATTAGAATATGAAACATGATTTATGAAGAATTCTAACATAAGAACAATATGAATTGACAACCTGACTATGTAAAGGACCCCACCAATGGGGGCATATATGTTGGTAATTGATTTATCCTAAAGGTTTATGTCACTAGCGAGACCAGCGACATGTCGTCAGTGAGACTAGCGACAAACCAATAGCGAGACCAACGGTTTCGAAGGACTTTACAACCAGATGATTCACAGCTCACCGTAAGAAGATATGCGGTATTATGACCCTGCCACAGAAAAAAATATGGTCATAGCTCATGATTGATGAAAAGAATGTAAGAATAAAAGAAATTAAAATCTCGAAAGAAACTTAAATTTTTGAAAAAACAATGAATTTAGCATAAATTATATTGCATAATTGAAGTTGATTTCGAATTGATGAACATTATATGCATTATTTTCTATAAATAATTATTTACTTTAATACCTGATGAAATATACTGAGAGTGATCATTGCTTACTGGTCTATCTAGCTCATTATCTCTCATTTTACTATTTTTATAGATATTGAGGAATTAAGATGATACAAGATAGGAACGAAAGAGTGATTAGAAGCAGAACTTCCATACTTTTATTTAGACTGAAAGTTGAAGGAAAAACCATCTTCTTCCTTATAGGATCTTCCAGATCTAATGAGATCTGGGATGAAATAATTTTTTAAAAAAATTATCCTACTTTATTTTAGATCTAAGATCTATTAGATCTGATTCTTATTATCTAATATTTAATCTAAAATTAAATCTAAAACTTGAGGATTAGAGAAATACCCTAGGGTAACTAGATTATCCTGTAGATGATCGTAGCAATGCCCGAGGTTCTAAAATAGCCACGCAGTCGTCTGGCCTCTACCAATATCCACTCGAGCAGGATCTGGATCGTCTTCTCCTCATGAATCTTTGCTCCAAAAATCAGATTTGGATCTGATCTGGAAGATCTTCAAAAGATCTTCTGAAGCTGGAGCTATAGCTTCTCGACAAATCCCTGCAGCCTTCCGATCAGGGAGCCACCATGCCTTGGACAAGCACCAGATGGATGCCCAACTTCTTGGACGTGAAGAGGGGAGAGAGAGGACCAGAGGGGGCATAATGAAGTGGAGGGGTTTTATATTTTTGCTAGGGATTGAGCAGATTCTCTTAACCCTAGGTGCAGACAGGGTTTAAATAGCCCTGCTATGCCATGCAGTGCCACATCATTCGACCAATCAAAAAATTTTAATTAATTTTAAAAAATTTTTGATTGATGGAGTGATGTCATCTGATCATATCAGATAAGAACCCCACCAAAACCTTCTTACTGTTGGTGCCAACATTGGATAAACATAATGAGATTGGCACCCAACAGTTTGAGTCGATCAAGGCATAGAGTCCTCATCTCATGGTACTCTATCCTTATCCACTTGGGGCGCACGCCATATCTGTATTATGGCACCTACTTTGATGGTAAAATTAGCAGGTGGACACTCCATAAAAACTATCCAATGACCTCTTGCCAAGTGGCCTTCAGTCCAAGGTCCATGGGTCAACGTTTGACCAATGTCCTAAAATGGAAATGACAAGTGATAGGAATTGGCAGGTGTTGTCTTAAATTCATCTCATGAATTAAGATAAAACTTTTGTGAGCTGGACTGACTATAGTCAGACTGAGAAAAACCTTCTCAAGGTTCTCTAGGTGAGTCAAATTATATTTGACTCAGTCGAGATAGAAAAGATTACACAAGGAGAAAGTTAGACTCAATCGTATACTAGCACGATTTTCTTGAACCCAATTGGATCTAATCCAAATCAATCGAACTGGGCTAGCTCAATTGATGACATCCAAACCCTAACTCTTGTTTGTGTGACCCAGTTAGGTTCATTTTCGTATGGTAATGAGATATGTCATGATCTCATCATTGACATCATCGAAACTCCTTTCGATGGACCAGAACTTTTCTGATTCAGATAATTAGAATGATCGATCATCAAGATCATTCTAATTGCTCCCAAAATCAACCAGTGATACCTAGCAGTATATGGTGGCAACCCTTCAGAAATGAAGATGAACCTCTCGGTGTAGCAACCTGTGTGATTGAGTTCTTCTATCATGAGTCCCGACTGAATTAGGATTAAGGTGAACTCGTCAAACCCAACATCAGTCATATGAATCAATCGATTGATCCGAGTCTGATGTGAAACATCAATGAAAAACTTTTTTTCATTATTTCACTCTGTCATGTGTTGGGAATAGTGTCCCAAAGCCAATCGTCAGTTTGTTGATGGTTGTGCTCATTTTTGTATATGTACATGAATTATGAATTAATAAAAATTATTTTGACTTTTTCATCACAAAATATTTCATCTTCTAATGAACTCCTATGTTGTGGTGAAGTCCTTAGGACTATTTAGACTTGACAAAGGAGGATTTGTCATTTAGTTCTTAAATCTGTTCGCGATCAAATGATACGTTGTTACCAAGGACGACAATGTTTATCAAGCATAGGTCATTGTGTGCCATATAGGTTGGTTGTCCTCTTAACCAATGAGTGTGGAGACACTGGTATGGCATACAGATGAGATGTAAGGGTACATCTGTACTGAACGTGACCGACTCTGGAGCTATTTCTGCTGTCAAGATTTGCTCCGATGGAATATGGGATAAATATCCCTCCGACCTGAGACCGCCACGATGACTTGCAAGCAACTCACTGTACTTAGGCACTGGACTACCTAAATTTCTAATTCAGTGATGGAAGGTTGCTGGGTGTAGTCAAGTACTTGACTTGTCAGTGCGTGTGTCAAGATGGGATTGACCACTCCAGTTTAGGAGCTATGTACAGTCGTGTTTCAATTTAGCAAAACCTTGGCCAGGGTAGTTTTTGTGAGGAGTTACAGGACTGTTTGAGCTGAGCACGATTCGGATGATCTAATCAGGGTTGACAGTTTAACCCTGAGGCATCCTGAACACAGAGGTCAAAAGGATGAATTATACAGTAACCATATTCACGTAGGTTCTGAGTTTTGCGATTGTGACCATTCGATCTATCCGATCCTCGGGTACCATTGCTAGATGGTCACTTTGATTAGTACAAGAATTGGTTCCTATGCTACCGGCTTAGGTTTGAACCTGTGAGGTCACACACATTAGAGGTTCCTATCTGATCTGATAGCTGATGAAGATTCTTTCATGTCTGGGATTCTGTGATCGAGAATCAAGATTCTCTGATCATGAATTCCACACATTTTGGGTACCGGGGTCAAGAGTCCCACTGGTTTAGGACTCTTCGATCAGGGTTACATATCATTGAATTCTGATGCCCGATTATCCATCAAATTTGGACTCAATATTTATGAGAGATTTAATTAGTGATTTGATCACTAATTAACTCAATTTGATTGAGTAATTAATTTTGGATCAAGTCTAATTGAATTGGATTCAGTTGGGTTTGACCCGATTAGGTTAAGAGTTGACCTAATCGTCGAGATGGTTTGGTCCCTGATATGATCAGGGGTTGGGCTTAATCAATTCTTGATTTGATTAGAATTTTATTGAGCCTAATTAAGCTTAATTAAGTTGGGTTTAAATTAGTCTAATTGGGCCTAACTTATTTGGTTCAATTAGGTTGGTTTAAATAATGAAACCACCTTGACCCATTCTCCCTGCGCCACCTCACTTCCACTGCGCCCATTTGAATTCACGAGAAGAAAGTTCTCATGAATTTTTTCTCATGCAAAGCTCTCCTCACACCCTACTTTAATGCACCAAATGAGTGGATAAGGATGATTAGTTGGCCATTCAAATTCAAAACAAAAGTTTGAATTTGAATGAGCAACCAATCTTAGCGCCTTGACCTTATCCTCTTTTAACGCCCCATTTATTACACGAGAAAATATTTCTCATGAAATCACTCATGCACAAATTAAGCCACGCCCTCCTCTTCTCATGCCCTTAGTGGATAGGGATAAATTGGTTTCCATTTGAATTCAAAATTTGATTTGAATTCAAATGTACAATTACTCATCTTTATCCTCTCACGTGGATAAGACGTTTGACATTGTTTTGAAAGGAGGAGAAGAGTGGGGCGTGTGACATAAAAATTTTTTGGAGAGAAAATCTGGGCATGAGAAATCCTTATGTACAAGGTAAAAGTCAATATCCTTCCGAGAAAAAAAGAAAGAAAAGAAAGAAAAAGTATGCGCAGGGTTTCAGTGAGTTCTTCAGGGTTTCAGCCTGGAGTTCGAAAAGTGAGAAGGTGAGCTACGAGTATCGTGAGCCCACCAAATTTTAGAAAGATCTTCAACATCCTCTCAAGCATGTCTACTGACGATCTGGAGCATCCAAGGAATTGGCAGACATCGATCGAAGGAGTTCGATCAGCATCGACCGTCGAAAGGGCTCTACAACGAGCTAGCACTCGTAAGGAGTCGATCAGATCGGGAGCTTTGTGTGGATGATCCGTAGAGGCCAGATATGCTGTGTGACTACAGCGTGATGATCAGACTCTCCTAACAGTGATCAGATTACGACGATCTACTACCCGCATAAAGATATTATGTTCTGAACACATTACAGTAAAGTGTTTACTGTTCAAATTTGAATTTCAAATTTAAATGCATGCATGCTATATATCATATTTAGATCCTAGTGTAGGATAAATTTTTATTAATTAATTAGATTAATTAATAATTTTTACTATAAAATAGTAATTTTAAAAAGTTTTAAAATTATCATTTTACCCCTGTACTGATTTTCCCCACAAATGGTATCAGAGCGGGTTCTTAGATATGATATATATATTTGCATGCGTAGATTAAGTTGTAATCTAAAAGTTTACAATTTGAAATTTGAAATTCAAAATTTAAAATTTGAATTTTGAATGTTGTTCGAAATTCAAAATTCAAAAATTTAAAATTCAAAATTTGAATTTTGAATTTTTAAATTTGAAATTCAAAATTTAAAATTCAAAAATTTGAAATTTAAAATTTAAAATTCAAATTTAAAATTTAAAATTTGAAATTTATTTGAAATTTGAATTTCAAAATTTAAAATTTGAAATTTGAAATTTAAAATTTAAATTTTGAAATTGGTATATTTAGATATACTTGATCCAAGTAGCAAGTAATCGAATTGGGTTGGTTGCCATGGTCGTCCGGTCATAGGAGAAAAGTAAGGTTTAAGGCCCTGTCATCTCATTCGATGGGGTCTCCTATGGCGGTAGGGGTGCCGCTGCAATAATATCCCATGCAGATGAAGCAGCGAAAGAAATTAATTGTAAAGGTTCAATTATGAAATTTATTATGAATGTGTTAGATTAGATCTAAAGGAATATTCATAATTTTTTTTTAAGTTATTTTTTGTTATGTAATTAGCAATAGGATTGCTATTTATGAAACATGCTGATCTATTTGTGAAATGAGTCAACATATTTGGTGAACAAAAAATAAAACCTTTCAAATTTGAAAATTATTTTCAAAATGCCAAACCCTGACCTATCAGCCAAAAAACTTAATTAAAAGAATTAAGTGTTGTCTAGTAGGTCTAGAATTGTGAATTAAGACCTAAGACAATTGCATAAACTTGTGGGTCAATGGGTTAGATGGATTAGGTCCATAATTAGGTTAGACCTAAGGTTAGCTTAAAGAAATGGACTAAATTAGAGTAATTGATCAAATCTAATCAAAGTTGAATTAGATTAGGTCAAGGATACTCTAGACTCAACTCCAATAGTTGTAGTTGAATGGGTCCATGTCTTTAACTAGACCAAGATAGACTTAATTCATGGCTACGCGGTGGAACCCTATTTACTAAGTTGATCAAATTAAAACTAATGAACCGGTTGGTGTCTAAGGTAAGTTTGGCAGTTTGACCAGTGGTTTTTAAGCGGGAGCTACTCGCAGTGATTCTATCTCTGACGAGTTAATGGCTTATCCCCACCACTGATCTCACTTACCTGGCCAACCTGATGAATTAGATTTTGATTAGATCACTTGGTGATTAGGGCTCACCCATGTCATTAGGTAAATCAGTTTGACTGATTTAGGTGCTCCTAATGCCAGCTTTAAGTAAATCCTTTTTAATCTGACTTGGTGAAGTCAGTGGGAGGATTGAAATTGGCTGGATATTTTCTTCTCTTCGATTCTTTAATAAAATTCTCAAAAATTATTAGGTCCTAAAAATGATTAAGTTATATTGATAACTAAATCATAGCCTCCCATTAAGTGAGTGATAATGAGTCCATTAGTTTAATAATCATTGAAGGCCCAAAGGCCTGGTGCTTATTGACTAATAGAATTATCAATCATAATATGATAATTTGGTTTGAGTCTTTCTGATGGTGGTCAGGTTGGCTGGCCAAAGTCAGGCCTGATCATTTATTGGTCCAATTCATCAAATCAAATCATGTTAATGGTTGGACCTAACCAGATCTTTTTAGTGGAGGCCAAAGCCTACTGATTAGGTTCAGGGGCAAAATCAATTATTAGAAGTTGTTTAGAGAAACAACTGGTTATGAACCTACCCATAGATGCACATGGGTTGACCAACCAAAGTTGGGCTCGTGTGTAGTTTGTGTGGATTCTAGTACCCACTTAGGAATTAAAGTAATTCCTCGAATTAGAGGTTGAGGCTACCAATTCGTAAAAATACTGGGAGAAACTTTAGACTAAAGTTCAAGTCTTTAGTATTAATAATTTATGTACTAATATAGGTCTGGTTTTCTTTTATGCAGCTATGGCCACTACCCTTTCGCTCTGGTCATTATTAGATAATGACAAGCTCATGGGACTTAATTTTGATAGCTGGTATCAAAAATTAAAAATTATCCTTGAGCATGAGCAGATCCTTTATGTAGTAACGGATCCGGCACCTGAGGAGCCAGCCCCGAATGCTAGAGGGGTGGTCCGAGACACTTACCAAAAGTGGCTCAACGACCGCACCACCGTTCGATGCATTATGCTGGCGGCAATGAATGATGAGTTCAGCCACAGGTTCGAGAATGCCCAACCACAGGAGATGCTTCAAATGTTGAACGACTCCTTTGGCATGCCTGACGACGTTGAAAGGCACAAAACTAGTTGTGCCATTTTCAATGCTCGGATGAGGGATGGAGCCTCAGTCACTGATCATGTACTGTACATGATCGAAATGATTGAGTGCCTAAGTAAACTGGGCTTTCTCCTGCACGAGCAGCTTGGTAAGGATGCGATCCTTAATTCTCTGCCCAAGTCCTATCTTCCCTTTCTTACTCATTTTCGAATGACAAAGCCTGTAGTGAACTACCACGGCTTGTTGGGGTTGCTGCAGAACTTTGAGAAGGACCACCAGCTCCATAAGGAGTCGGTAAATATTGTGGGAGGGTCTTTTTCTGGTCGTCGACCCTTTAAGAAAAGAAAAAAGAACAAGAAGAAGAAGAATAAGAAGGTGCAGCCGCATGCTGGGATGTCTGCACAGGGTCAGACCAAGAAGCGCAAGCTCGACCAGAGCCAGGCGGAGTGCTTCTTTCGCAAGAAGCAGGGGCACTGGAAGAGAAACTGTCCTCTATACATTGCCTCACTGGACCTAAACAGGCCGAAGAAGAAGCAAGGTACTTATATGATAACACCTTGCAACTTTTTCATTTGTGATACTACTGCCTGGGTATTGGATACGGGAAGCCCTTATCATATTTGCAATTCGATGCAGGGTCTGCAGGTCAGTAGGAGATTTGATGAAGGCGAGAGATTCCTGAACATTGGAGATGGAAGCTGTTGGGTATAAAATACCCACAGCCGGAACCCACGGCGGAACCGCCATCAGAAAGTGTAGCTCCTCCCGGACTCCTACGGGAGCCGGGCTCCACCGCCATCAGCAAGTGCAGCTCCGTCCGGACTCCTATGGGAGCCGGGCTCAACCGCCATCAGCAAGTGCAGCTCCGCCCGGGCTCCTACGGGAGCCGGGCTCCACCGCCATCAGCAAGTGCAGCTCCGCCCGGACTCCTACGGGAGCCGGGCTCCACCGACGACATCAGCGCAGCTCCCTCCGGACTCCTACGGGAGCCGGACTTCGCCGCCAACATCAGAACAGCTCCGCCCGGACTCCCACGGGAGCCAGGCTCCGCTCTCAGTATCAACTGCTGGTAAGCTCAATCCGGACCCCTATCAGAGCCGGACTTCACCCTTAACTTTGTTTGCAGCGCAGCTCCGCCCGGACTCCTACGGGAGTCGGGCTCCACCGACGACATCAGTGCAGCTCCCTCCAGACTCCTACGGGAGCCGAACTTCGCCGCCAACATCAGAACAGCTCCGCCAGGACTCCCACGGGAGCCAGGCTCCGCTCTCAGTATCAACTGCTGGTAAGCTCAATCCGGACCCCTATCAGAGCCGGACTTCACCCTTAACTTTGTTTGCAGCGCAGCTCCACCCGGACTCCTACGGGAGCTGGGCTCCACCGACGACATCAGCGCAGCTCCCTCCGGACTCCTACGGGAGCCGGACTTCGCCGCCAACATCAGAACAGCTCCGCCCGGACTCCCACGGGAGCCAGGCTCCGCTCTCAGTATCAACTGCTGGTAAGCTCAATCCGGACCCCTATCAGAGCCGGACTTCACCCTTAACTTTGGTTGCAGCGCAGCTCCGCCCGGACTCCTACGGGAGCCGGGCTCCACCGACGACATCAGCGCAGCTCCCTCCGGACTCCTACGGGAGCCGGACATCGCCGCCAACATCAGAACAGCTCCGCCCGGACTCCCACGGGAGCCGGGCTCCGCTCTCAGTATCAACTGCTGGTAAGCTCAATTCGGACTCCTATCGGAGCCGGGTTTCGCCCTTAACTTTGTTTGCAGCGCAGCTCCGCCCGAACTCTTACGAGAGCCGGGCTCCATCACCGACAGCAGCTGCAGCTTCGCCCGGACTCCTACGGGAGCCGGACTCCACCATCGACATCAGAGCAGCTCCGTCCGGACTCCTACGGGAGCCGGGCTCGACCCACGACCCCTACCGCCAGGAGGACCTCACCCGCACCTCAACAGAAACTGGGCTCCGGCCGTTACCGAGCTTCAATCGACAGATCCACGACCCCTGACAGGCCCTCAAAACGGCCGCGACCCTGCTCCACCTCCTGTGGCGGACTCCGCACAGTATCATCATTCCCTGACAAGCCGCAGTAGCCATAGCCGCCCTGCTCCACTTCCTGTGGCAGACTCCGCACAGCTCCACTATCCCCTGGCAGGCCACAGTGACGGCCACGAACCTGCTCCGCCTCCTGCGACGGATACCATGCGATTCTCCTGACGATGGACGCTGCTCCACCCCTCATAACAAATTCCACGTGGCGAGTCAGAGTGATGCCCACGTGTCTGCTCCATTATCTTTCGCAATCAATTCCCCTGACCGTGGGCGGCCCACTACCAGGCGGTTACAAACGTCGCCATCAGTCTGTTGCCTCCCCTGCCTATAAAAGGGGGACTCAGATACGTTATTCTTTAAGCCCTTTTGCCTTATCTCAAAACTCTGCTAAACTCTCCGTTCGAGCACTCCATTCTTGTTGAGGCAGAGAACTGACTTGAGCGTCGGAGGGTCTTGCCGGAGCAACCCCACCTCCAGTTTAGACTTCCCTTGCTGGTCCCGGCGGCGACCGCGGCTTCCTCAACTCCAGCTTCTCCGGCGCAGGCGGATTTTTGCACCAACAGGATTGGCGCTAGAAGAAGGGCGTGTGTCTTCGCAGCACCCTTGTTCTTGAAGGAGCGCTCGACGGAGCCGTCTCCGGCCATCTCTCCGTCATCTACTCCTAATCCTCCCCCACGAGATCGACACCCGATGCCTCCGCGCAGGGAGTCCACCCGACGGTCCACGGCCTCCGCGGCCAGGTCTCAGGCTCCGGCCTCCCCTCCCGTCTCTCAGCCAGCTCCTCCTCCCCCTCCGGCAATGGCGGTCGGCGCGGAGCAGTTTGACTTGCTGGCGCAGCAGGTCAAGGGCCTCGTCGAGGCCGTACAGGCAATGCAGCAGCAGCCGCCACAGGCGTCAGCGCATCCGGAAGGGGCATCTCCGAAATGCCAGAACCCGACGGTGGGGCGGGCCACCTGGGCCAGCCGCCCCATCCTTCCCGGGAAGGCGAATCCAAGGGTGGAGAGCCCTCAATCGGACCACGACTCCACCCCTGGGAGATCCCTGCCCCCGTTCTGCCAAAGGACCCTCGAGACTCAGAGTCGAGAGGACTTCCTGGACCGGAGGCTCCAGGAGATGAACCGACGGATCGAAGAACTCCGCCATGCACCTCCCGCTTACGGTGAGGATATCTGCACTGACCCTCCCTTCTCCCAAATGATTATGCAGGAACCGATCCCACCGAATTTCAAGCTCCCCCAGTTTGAAAGCTACGACGGGACGTCGGACTCGGTGGACCATCTGGAGGCCTTCCGAACGATGATGCTGCTTCATGGTGCTCCCGACGCCATCTTGTGCCGGGCTTTCCCGTCTACTTTGAAGGGAGCGGCAAGGAACTGGTACTCGGCCCTGAAGCCGGGCACCATATTCTCCTTCGACCAAATGAGCCACCAATTCGTGGCCCATTTTGTCAGCAGCCGACGTCCCCGGAAAGGTTCGGAGTCCCTCATCAACATCAAGCAGAGGGAAGGGGAGTCCATACGGGCCTACATCAACCGCTTCAACATCGCGGCGTTGGAGGTCCGGAACTTGGACCAGTCGGTTGCCATGGCCGCCCTGAAAGGTGGCCTTCAGAAGAATGATCTCTTGTACTCCCTGGAGAAGAAGTACCCCAGGGATTTTGCTGATCTACTGGCTCGGGCTGAAGGATACGCCCGAGCGGAAGAGGCCTTCAAGATGAAGGATGAAGAGACGGCGAGGGAGCGTCAGGCGAGAGATTCTGGTAAGCCCGCAGTTGAGAAGAGGCTAAAGGAAGCCCGGCCTCGCTCTCGGTCCCCTCCTGGACATAAGCGCGCCCATACTCCCCCCCGGCCATGCAGGCAGAGGAGCCCGGACAACAGGTTTCGGTGGGGTTCCCCGCCAGGAAAGTTCCGCAGCTACGCCCCCCTCAACGCCTCGAAGGCCCAGGTACTGATGGAGGTCAGGGAGCTGCTCCCTAGGCCGGAGAGGAAGCGCATGCACCTCGAGAAGCGCAACCCCAACAAGTTCTGCCTCTACCACCGCGATCACGGCCACGACACCGAAGAGTGCATCCAGCTCCAGGACGAGATCGAGGAGCTCATCCGGTGAGGTCGGCTCGACAGATTCATCCGCCGCCGGCCTGAGGGTAGAGGAGACCGGCCAAGAGCCCTCCCACCGCCCGAACCGCAGAAAAGGGAGGAGCAGCCCGGGGACCGGCCTCCTATCGGGACCATCGACTCCATCGCCGGAGGGCCTCAAGAAGGAGCGGGAATACTATAAATGTATCGCTTACTATTTCGCTTTGAATCTACCTTTCTTTTTAGCTAACATGCTCCTCCCACCTAGCATGGATGTATTATGACCGGATATGATTCCTCCAAAAGCACGGCCATGTCAGGAACAGGAGGAGAACCTCGTCCTGACATGAGCAAGGTCAAAGGCCCGGTTCTTTTAGATCGGATGGGGGGAGAGGCCTTACAACGCCCTAATGTGCCCCCACAGCCCTGTTAGGGACAGGAGGAAAACCTCGCCCTAACTTGAGCAAAGTCAAAGGCCCGGTTCTTTTAGACCGGATGGGGGGAGAGGCCTTACAACGCCCTAATGTGCCCCCACAGCCCTGTTAGGGACAGGAGGAAAACCTCGCCCTAACTTGAAAAAAGTCAAAGGCCCGGTTCTTTTAGACCGGATGGGGGGAGAGGCCTTGCAACGCCCTAATGTGCCCCCACGGCCATATCAGGAACAGGAGGAGGACCTCGTCCTGACATGAGCAAAGTTGAAGGCCCGGTTCTTTTAGACCGGAGGGGGGAGAGGCCTTACAGCGCCCTAACGCGCCCCACAAGCCAGGCTGATAACGAGAACCTCACGCCGGCTCAAGCAAAATGGAAGACCTGGACTCCTACGGGAGCCGGGTTCCGCCGCCAAGGTAAACTTCACCCGGACTCCTACGGGAGCCGGGTTTCACTGCCCAGGGAAGCTTCGCCCGGACTCCTACGGGAGCCGGGTTCCGCCGCCAAGGGAAGCTTCGCCCGGACTCCTACGGGAGCCGGGCTCCACCGCCAAGGGAAGCTTCACCCGAACTCCTACGGGAGCCGGGTTCCGCCGCCAAGGAAAGCTTCACCCGGACTCCTACGGGAGCCGGGTTCCGCCGCCAAGGTAAACTTCACCCGGACTCCTACGGGAGCCGGGTTTCACCGCCCAGGTAAACTTCACCCGGACTCCTACGGGAGCCGGGTTTCACCGCCCAGGGAAGCTTCGCCCGGACTCCTACGGGAGCCGGGTTCCGCCGCCAAGGGAAGCTTCGCCCGGACTCCTACGGGAGCCGGGTTCCGCCGCCAAGGGAAGCTTCACCCGGACTCCTACGGGAGCCGGGTTCCACCGCCAAAGGAAGCTTCACCCGGACTCCTACGGGAGCCGGGTTCCACCGTCAAGGTAAACTTCACCCGGACTCCTACGGGAGTCGGGTTTCACCGCCCAGGGAAGCTTCGACCGGACTCCTACGGGAGCCGGGTTCCGCCGCCAGGAAAGCTTCGCCCGGGCTCCTACGGGAGCCAGGCTCCGTCGCCAAGAAAGTCGGGCTCCATCTGCTACTTCGCCAGCAAGGGTTAAGAATGGTGGCGAGGCTTGGCCACATGACGAGATCGGATGGAAGGGAAGAGCCCCTTCCCACGACGACTTCTAAGCCAAACAGGCCAAACGACGAGAAAGGGTCAACGAACGACAATATTGGTGCTACGCGCGGACAAGGTAACACAAAATGCTTTTTCCTCATTTTCGATATATGTACTACAGGGCCAGGACAGCCAGAGAAAGAGGGACAAAACGACAAGAAAAGAAAAGAAGGCAGCTACAAAAAGGGGGTGACTACAAAAGAACTCTAAGGAGGTCCTGCTCCCTCTAACCTAGGGTGATCACCTCCATCCCTCGACCAGGACTGCCTCAGGCTCTCCACTGTTTCCTCTAGTTCTTCCTTCTTTTGCAGCATATCCTGGAGCGCCTGACGAAGTCGCCGGCTCTCAGCCTCCGCTTCCCGATGCCACTTCCGCAAAACTTCGGACTCCGCCTCTGCGTCCGTGACGGCCTTCCGCTCGAGTCCCAGTTGGATTTTTACTTGTTGAAGTTTGGCTGTCTTCTCCCCAAGGGAGACAGAAATCCCTTCGACAGTGCCTCTCAGGGCTTGGAGCTCTTCGTTATCTTGGGCGTTAGCAAGCTGCGCCCTAGTAACCAACTGCCCCTGGAGACGAATCACCTCGTCCGCCGATCGACGGAATCTCCCCTTGTACTCTTCTACCTGCCGGCGCCAGCTGGCCCGCTGCACGTCGTGGCTCACCTCAGCATCTTGAAGCTGCCTCTGGAGGTCGGAAACTTTTTGTGACCATATCTGCTCATCCCGCGCTGTGAGCCAGGATGAGTTCCCCTCCAGTTGGCCGATCCTCCTCTTTGCAGTTGACAGCTCCACCTTAAGGGCGCAGATCCTGGCTTCTTGAGCCCAAGTTCGGTCGCTGGCGCTCTTCGTGCATTCTTCGAGCTCCTTCGTGAAGTTCGCCTTCCTCCGACTGTAGTTCATGATTGCCTTCACTTGGAGACTCCTGAAGTGGGCGGCCTCAGCGGCGGCCTCGGTATAGCATTTTTTCGCCTGGCGGAGCTCACCCTCCAACTTTTTCAACTTCTTCGTCAGGTGGAGGACCTCCTTTTTTAGCCGTTGGATAGTTGACTTCAGCAGGACCCCTAGAGGCAAGGGAAGTGCTGCGGCAGGACACTGCCATCGGAAGATGCAAACGTCAGAGACCAACTCGTTACAAGAAGAAAGGCAGAAAAGAAGGAGCAGGGGAAGGAAAGGCCATCCACAATAAGAAGTTCGACTTTATTGATTAATTTTGAAGACAAGCGGAAAGGAAATATGGCGACAAAAGAAAGATACAAGGTCGGAGGTCTCAGACCTCGGGGGCAGGGGGTGGAGAGCCCGACGCGGGGGGTGCGACTGCGGCAGCGGCGGACGAAGGGGCGGCCTCGTCGTCAGACTCCTCCAAAAAGCCGAGATCAAGGTCGGGGTATCTGCTGGCCACCCTCTCTCGGCAGAGCTCGAACCCCTTGGTGAACGCCTCCAGGCCGAACTGGACGTTCAGCTCCCTTATCTCCGCGGAGGTCTTGAACTCCTCCACCGCAAGGGTCCTAGCCTCCGAGACCAGAACCGGAGTTTGCTCGGCCAGATGGGCGACCTCGGCCTCCGCCTTCCTTGCCGACTCCTCCAGGCTTCGCCTCTCCTCCTCCCGGACTCATCTTTCCTCTTCCCGGTCTTGTCTCTCTCTCTCCAGGGCCTCCCGGAGGGCGGCCACCTCGGCCGTCTTCGCTTGAAGACGAGCAACCTCGTCTTGGCAGTGCTCCTCCGCCCGAAGAAGATCCCTTCTCATGCGGCCCGACGCCTCGACATAGGCAAAGAGCTGGTGCCCGATCTGCAGGGACAGATAGAGAATTACAACAAAGATCGAGCAACTGAGCAAATAAAAATCCGCTTACCTCAAGAAAGGACCCCAAGGTGTCCCAGGCCCGCTGCTCGGGATCGGCACGGTCGATCCTCTCCACGACATCGGACAGAATGCAACCATCGAGCAGCCGGCGGATCAGGGCCTTGTCGTTGAAGGGGTTCTCCGATCCCCCCTCGGAGCAGACGAACTCGTCTGCGGTGGCTCGGTGGCTGCTCGGCCTGTGGGCCACCAATTTTCTCCTCCTCCCCGCGGCGGGCACCTCCGCGGGGCGGACCTCCGGAATGGGGACCCCGGTCGGCGGGCTCCTTGAGGGAGCCCGGGGGGCCGCTGGCTCGGCATCCGAAGGAATGTCGATTGTCGGGGTCGCCTGGACGGGCGCAGCCAAGCTCATCTCCTCCACCCTGGCCCTCTTCGCCGAGCCAGAAGTCGTCGCGCCCTTCCTTTTCTGGGCTCTCATGGCCTTGGCGAGCATCCGTGTGGCTTCGGCGTCCATTGCTAAAAAAAAAAAAAAAAAAAAAGAAAAGAAAAGAAGAAGGAAAAAGCGGCACCAATCAGTCAAAAAAAAAAAAAAAAAAAAAAAAAAAAAAGAGAGAAGAAAGAAGAAAGAAAAAAGAAAGAGAAAAGAGGAAAAAGGAGGGAAGAAGAAGACAAGAAAAGGAAAGATGTATACTTGCTGGATCCTGAGGGCTCAGGCCGATGTTGAAGAGAAGCTGCTCCCTCAGTAGGTTTGAAAGGGAAGGAGCGGGGTAACTCAGGAGCTTCTGGGCGGCCTGAAGGTCGTCCTCTCCCAGGCTGGGAGCTCGGCGGACGGAATCCCTCAGAGACCCCCAAGGGGGCAGGCCCAGTTCCAGGGTCGGACAGTAAATGAAGAGAAATTTCTCCTTCCAGTTGTGAATCGAAGAAGGGGCGCCCTTCAGCAACCCCTTCTTACCGAACTGGGGGAGAAGTACCACCAGTCCTTCGCTGAAGGATGGCGCTTGAAGGTGTAGAAATGTCTGAACAGGGAGAGGGAAGGCTGGACCTCGGCTATATGACAGAGGGAGAGAAACCCTATCAAAAACCTAAAGGAATTCGGGGCGACAGAGGCGAGAGAAATGTCTAAGAAATGAAAGAAGGCGGCAACAAAAGCAGGAAGCGGAAGCCGGAGTCCAGCACGGAATGCCTCCTGGTACAAACAAAAGTGACCAGGAGGGGGAGCGCTGGCCCGGTCAGAGGGGCCAGGAAGCTCCAGGTCGTACTCTGAAGGGATCCCGTACCGAGCCCTTATCAGAAGAAGTTCGTCCGGAGTCGACGAACAAGGAATGGCGCCCGGTGCGAAAATCGGGCGAGACCCTACCCCGAACGCGGGTTCGTCCGCAGAGACAGGGGCCTGGGGGTTGGAAGCAGAAGAACTCCCAGAACTTACGGGGGCAGAAGAATCGGAAGACATTTTTCTTTGGGGGAGAACCAAAAGGACCCTAGAAAAGCAAGCCGAGAAGGGAGGGAGACGCCGGAGGTCAACTCAGGAGAAGACACAAAAGAAGTGGAAGGAGGAGAGGACCCTAGGCGGTAAGAAGAAAAAGGTGGGCACTAACCTATCTTGCTCTGGGGGCCTGGGGAGCGAGAAATGGAAGGCGCCTACGGCTCGAGAGGGCGTTCGCTAGAGCAGACTCTCGGGGAGATGACAGACGCCAGCAAGAAATCAAAAGCGGAGTGGGGCGCCTGAAGGGGGGAGGACGGGTTTAAATAGACCCTGGGATCCGACGCCATAATGATCTCGAATCCCCCCGGGCCAGTCCGCATCCGACACGTGTCCCACTCCTCGTGGCAGACGGCTGAAGGCGGCTGGCGGTTGGCAGGGTCATAATTGTGCCGTACCTAGGCCAGCGTACCTGCGGGGTCTTCGAAGCGTCCCCTCATACCGCCCCAACTCGAAAAGACTCCGGCACGCGCTCATTTAATACCAAAATATCTGGGAGCGGCGGGGCGCGGGATTCGAAGGGACGGTTCCGGCTGTACTTCTATGTACTTCCTTCATTTGAAATTCAAAACTCGGATGTAGGGGGACTGGTGTTGGGTATAAAATACCCACAGCCAGAACCCACGGCGGAACCGCCATCAGCAAGTGCAGCTCCGCCCGGACTCCTACGGGAGTCGGGCTCCACCGCCATCAGCAAGTGCAGCTCCGCCCGGACTCCTACGGGAGCCGGGCTCAACCACCATCAGCAAGTGCAGCTCCGCCCGGGCTCCTATGGGAGCCGGGCTCCACCGCCATCAGCAAGTGCAGCTCCGCCCGGACTCCTACGGGAGCCGGGCTCCACCGACGACATCAGCGCAGCTCCCTCCGGACTCCTACGGGAGCCGGACTTCGCCGCCAACATCAGAACAGCTCCGTCCGGACTCCCACGAGAGCCAGGCTCCGCTCTCAGTATCAACTGCTGGTAAGCTCAATCCGGACCCCTATCAGAGTCGGACTTCACCCTTAACTTTGTTTGCAGCGCAGCTCCGCCCGGACTCCTACGGGAGCCGGGCTCCACCGACGACATCAGCGCAGCTCCCTCCGGACTCCTACGAGAGCCGGACTTCGCCGCCAACATCAGAACAGCTCCGCCCGGACTCCCACGGGAGCCAGGCTCCGCTCTCAGTATCAACTGCTGGTAAGCTCAATCCGGACCCCTATCAGAGCCGGACTTCACCCTTAACTTTGTTTGCAGCGCAGCTCCGCCCGGACTCCTACGGGAGCCAGGCTCCACCGACGACATCAGCGCAGCTCCCTCCGGACTCCTACGGGAGCCGGACTTCGCCGCCAACATCAGAACAGCTCCGCCCGGACTCCCACGGGAGCCAGGCTCCACTCTCAGTATCAACTGCTGGTAAGCTCAATCCAGACCCCTATCAGAGCCGGACTTCACCCTTAACTTTGGTTGCAGCGCAGCTCCGCCCGGACTCCTACGGGAGCCGGGCTCCACCGACGACATCAGCGCAGCTCCCTCCGGACTCCTACGGGAGCCGGACTTCACCGCCAACATCAGAACAGCTCTGCCCGGACTCCCACGGAAGCCGGGCTCCGCTCTCAGTATCAACTGCTGGTAAGCTCAATCCGGACTCCTATCAGAGCTGGGTTTCGCCCTTAACTTTGTTTGCAGCGCAGCTCCGCCCGGACTCTTATGAGAGCTGGGCTCCACCACCGACAGCAGCTGCAGCTCCACCCGGACTCCTACGGGAGCCGGACTCCGCCATCGACATCAGAGCAGCTCCGTCCGGACTCCTACGGGAGCCGGGCTCAGCCCACGACCCCTACCGCCAGGAGGACCTCACCCGCACCTCAACAGAAACTGGGCTCCGACCGTTACCGAGCTTCAATCGACAGATCCACGACCCCTGACAGGCCCTCAAAACGGCCGCGACCCTGCTCCACCTCCTGTGGCGGACTCCGCACAGTATCATCATTTCCTGACAAGCCGCAGTAGCCATAGCCGCCCTGCTCCACTTCTTGTGGCGGACTCCGCACAGCTCCACTATCCCCTGGCAGGGCACAGTGACGGCCACGAACCTGCTCCGCCTCCTGCGACGGATACCATGCGATTCTCCTGACGACGGACGCTGCTCCCCCCCTCATAACAAATTCCACGTGGCGAGTCGGAGTGATGCCCACGTGTCTGCTCCATTATCTTTCGCAATCAATTCTCCTGACCGTGGGTGGCCCACTACCAGGCGGTTACAAACGTCGCCATCAGTCCGTTGCCTCCCCCGCCTATAAAAGGGGGACTCAGATACGTTATTCTTTAAGCCCTTTTGCCTTATCTCAAAACTCTGCTAAACTCTCCGTTCGAGCACTCCATTCTTGTTGAGGCAGAGAACTGACTTGAGCGTCGGAGGGTCTTGCCGGAGCAACCCCACCTCCGGTTTAGACTTCCCTTGCAGGTCCCGGCGGCGACCGCGGCTTCCTCAACTCCAGCTTCTCCGGCGCAGGCGGATTTTTGCACCAACAGAAGCAAAGTTCCAGTTCTAGCATTAGGAATCATGAACCTTGTAATCAATTCTCGAAATATAGTTCTGAGTGAATGTCACTATTGTCCAAGCTTTTTATTAAATATTATTTCTGTAGGCCTTTTGGCCATGAACGGTTATCAATTTTTAATAAAAAAAAATATTTGCAATATCATTTTGAATGGTGTTACAATATTTGTTGGACAACTTAATAATAGAATTTACTTTCTATCATAACCTGTTAATGTGGTTCAAACCTCCGATAAATGCCCTAGAATAGATAATGTGTCAGAAGTCTACCTTTGGCACTGTAGGCTAGGTCATATCAATAAGAACAGGATAAACAGGTTGGCTCAAGAAGGAATTCTTGAAGTAGGTGATTATGAATCGCTTCCAATCTGTGAGTCCTGTCTTCTTGGTAAAATGATCAAGTCACCTTTTACTGGAAAAGGTGAGCGAGCCAGTGAACTCTTGGCTCTGGTACATTCTAATGTATGTAGACCCATGAGCTCAAGTGCAAGAGGTGGATATTTCTACTTCATAACCTTCACAGACAACCTATCGAGGTATGGGTATGTCTATTTAATGAAGCATAAGTCGGAGTCGTTTGAAATGTTCAAACTATTCTGAAATGAGGTAGAAAAATACACTGGAAAGTGTATTAAAACTCTTCGATCTGATCGAGGAGGTGAATATATTTTCAATGATTTTCTGACATATCTTAGGGAGAATGGGATTCTCTCTCAGTGGACACCTCCTGGAACACCACAGCATAATGGTGTGTCTGAAAGGAGGAATCGGACCTTGTTGGATATGGTTCGATCCATGATGGGGTTTGTTGGTCTGTCGATCTTCTTTTGGGGATATATGCTCGAATCGGCTTGTTATCTTCTAAATAGGGTTCCGAGTAAGTCTGTAACCAAAACGCCATATGAGATATGGATAGGACGTAAGCCAGTACTCTCGCACCTTAGGGTTTGGGGGTGTCCGGCTTATGTTAAACGTTTAATTACGGACAAGCTTGGACCTAGGTTTGACAAGTGTAATTTTATAGGGTACCCAAAAGAGATCAAAGGGTATTACTTCTACCTAGCTGATGAGCAAAAAGTGTTTGTCAGCCTTAAGACAATCTTTTTGGAAAGGGAGTTCCTTGGTGAAGGGACTGTTGCCTCTAAGGTCGAACTTGACGAAATTCGACAGGTAAAAAATCCGATGCAAGTTGCTGAACCTGAACCAAATTTGATTAGATCAGATCCGAAGCCCATTGTTCAAGCACCCTTACGGCGATCTGGTAGAGTACCACGTCAACCAGATAGATACTATGGTTTCTTGGTCCGAGACGACGATCCTATCGAACTTGATGAAAATGATGAGGATCCGATCACCTACATAGATGCAATGCAGAGACCCGACTCTAAGAAATGGCTAGAGGCCATGAAATTCGAAATGGAGTCCATGAAGGTCAACGATGTGTGGACAATGGTTGACCCACCCGAAGGAGTAAAACCCATAGGGTGTAAGTGGGTCTTCAAGAGGAAGAGGGGCGCAGACAGAAAGGTGAAAACCTATAAAGCCTGTCTGGTTACCAAGGGATATCGTCAACGTTATGGTATAGACTATGACGTGATATTTTCTCCTATGGCAATGCTCAAATCCATTAGGATTATGCTTGCGATAGCTGCCCATCTGGACTATGAAATCTGGTAGATGGATGTGAAGACAGCTTTCCTAAATGGAGAGCTGGACGAAGAGGTGTATATGATACAACCTGAAGGATTCACATCCACAGATGAGTCTAAGGTGTGCAGATTACAGAGGTCCATTTATGGACTTAAGCAGGCATCCCGGAGTTGGAACATACGTTTTGATAGGACGATCAAGACGTATGGCTTCGTTAAGAACGGAGAAGAGCCCTGCATTTATAAGTGGGCTAATGGTCCAATAGTAGTATTTCTTGTATTGTATGTGGATGACATTCTCTTAATGGGGAATGATATCCCTGCATTACAGGGAATAAAGATTTGGCTGTCGTCACAGTTCTTCATGAAGGATCTGAGAGAAGCTTCCTACATCCTAGGGATGAGGATCTATAGGGATAGATCTAAAAGGTTGCTTGATTTATCCCAGTCTACGTACATAGATACTATGCTGAAGAGGTTCAGCATGAAGAATTCCAAGAAAGGCTATCTACCGATAGGCCATGAAATTTCTCTCTCGAAGAGGGATTGTCCGACAACACCTCAAGAGAGAGAGCGTATGGGTAGGATTCCATATGCTTCGACAGTGGGATCTATCATGTACGCCATGATATGTACACGACCAGATGTGGCATACTCACTAGGGGTAGTGAGTAGATACCAATCTGATCCAGGGGGGAATCACTGGAAGGTTGTTAAAACCATCCTGAAATATTTAAGAAATACTAAGGACCAGTGACTTGTTTATGGTGAATCAGACTTGAGACTTATAGGGTTTACAGACTCTAATTTTCAATCTGATCATGATGACAGCAAAAGTGTGTCAGGATTTATTTTTACCCTTAATGGTGGGGCTATCTGCTGGAAGAGTTCCAAGCAACACAAAGTGGTTGATTCAGTTTGTGAGACAGAGTATGTCGCTGCATCAGATGCTGCCAAAGAAGCGGTGTGGCTGAGAAAATTCATCATCGAGCTCAGAGTAGCACCCTCTCTTGTTGGTCCAGTTCTGCTCTACTGTGACAGCTCTGGAGCCATTGCTCAGGCGAAGGAACCAAAGGCACACCAGCAGACGAATCATATTCTGTGTCGCTACCATCTCATCTGGAAAATTATAGATCGAGGTGACGTCGACCTTCAGTAGATCGACGGAAAGGAGAACCTGACCGACCCATTCACTAAAGCCATTACGATGAAGGAGTTCGATGACTACAAGTCGAAGATGGGTATTAGATACTGCACCGATTGGCTTTAGGCCAAGTGAAAGATTGTTGGGAATAGTGTCCCAAAACCAATCGTCAGTCTGTTAACGGTTGTGCTCATTTTTGTATATGTATATGAATTATGAATTAATAAAAATTATTTTGACTTTTTTCATCATAAAATGTTACATCTTCTAATGAACTCCTATGTTGTGGTGAAGTCCTTAGGACTATTTAGACTCGACAAAAGAGGATTTGTTGTTTAGTCCTTAAATCTGTTCGCAACCAAATGATACGTTGTTATCAAGGACGATAACGTTTATCAAGCATAGGTCATTGTGTGCCATATAGGTTGGTTGTCCTCTTAACCAATGAGTGTGGAGACACTGGTATGGCATACAGGTGAGATGTAAGGGTACATCTGCACTGAACGTGACCGACTCTGGAGCTATTTCTGCTGTCAAGATTTGCTCCGATGGAATATGGGTATAAATATCCCTCCGACCTGAGACCGCCACGGTGACTTGCAAGTAACTCACTGCACTTAGGTACTGGACTACCTGAATTTCTAATTCAGTGATGGAAGGCTGCTAGGTGTAGTCAAGTATTTGACTTGTCGGTGCGTGTGTCAAGATGGGATTGACCACTCCAGTTTAGGAGCTATGTACAGTCATATTTCAATTTAGCAAAACCTTGGCCAGGGTAGTCTTTGTGAGGAGTCACAGGACTGTTTGAGTTGAGCAAGATTCGGATGATCTAATCAGGGTTGATAGTTTAACCCTGAGTCATCCTAAACACAGAGGTCAAAAGGATGAATTATACAGTAACCATATTCACGTAGGTTCTGAGTGTTGCGATTGCGACCATTCGACCTATCCGATCGTTGGGTACCATTGCTAGATGGTCACTTCGATTAGTATAGGAATTAGTTCCTGTGCTACTGGCTTAGGTTCGAACCTGCGGGGTCACACACATTAGAGGTTCCTATCTGATCTGATAGCTGGTGAAGAAACTTTCATATCTGGGATTTTGTGATCGAGAATCAGCATTCTCTGATCATGAATTCCACACATTTTGGATACCGAGGTCAAGAGTCCCACTGGTTTAGGACTCTTCGATCAGGGTTATATATCGATGAATTCTGATGCCCGATTATCCATCAAATTTGGGCTCAATATTTATGAAAGATTTAATTAGTAATTTGATCACTAATTAACTTAATTTGATTGAGTAATTAATTTTGGATCAAGTCCAATTGAATTAGATTCAATTGGGTTTGACCCGATTAGGTTAAGAGTTGACCTAATCGTCGAGATGGTTTGGTCCCTGATATGATCAGGGGTTGGGCTTAATCAATTTCTGATTTGATTAGGATTTTATTGAGCCTAATTAAGCCTAGTTAAGTTGGGTTTAAATTAGTCTAATTGGGCCTAACTTATTTGGTTCAATTAGGTTGGTTTAAATAATGAAACCACCTTGACCCATTCTCCCTGCGCCACCTCACTTTCACTGCACCCATTTGAATTCACGAGAAGAAAATTCTCATGAATTTTTCCTCATGCAAAGCCCTCCTCACACCCAACTTTAATGCACCAAATGAGTGGATAAGGATGATTAGTTGGCCATTCAAATTCAAAACAAAAGTTTGAATTTGAATGAGCAACCAATCTTAGCGCCTTGACCTTATCATCTTTTAATGCCCCATTTATTACATGAGAAAATATTTCTCATGAAATCACTCATGCACAAATTAAGCCACGCCCTCCTCTTCTCACGCCCTTAGTGGATAGGGATAAATTGGTTTCCATTTGAATTCAAAATTTGATTTGAATTCAAATATACATTTACTCATCTTTATCCTCTCACGTGGATAAGATGTTTGACATTGTTTTAAAAGGAGGAGAAGAGTGGGGCGTGTGAAAGAAAAATTTTTTGGAGAGAAAATCTGGGCGTGAGGAATCCTTGTGTGTAAGGTGAAGGCCAATATCCTTTCGAGAAAAAAAGAAAGAAAAGAAAGAAAAAGTATGCGCAGGGTTTCAGTGAGTTCTTCAGGGTTTCAGCCTGGAGTTCGAAAAGTAAGAAGGTGAGCTACGAGTGTTGTGAGCCCACCAAATTTTAGAAAGATCTTCAACATCCTCTCAAGCATGTCTGCTGATGATCTAGAGTATCCAAAGAATTAACAAACATCGATCGAAGGAGTTCGATCAGCATCGGCCGTCGAAAGGGCTCTACAACGAGCTAGCACTCGTAAGGAGTCGATCAGATCGGGAGCTTCGTGTGGATGATCCACAGAGGCCAGACACACTGTGTGGCTATATCGCGATGATCAGACTCTTTCGACGATGATCAGATTGCGGTGATCTACTATCCGCACAAAGGTATTGTGTTCTGAACACATTACAGTAAAGTATTTACTGTTCAAATTCAAATTTCAAATTTAAATACATGCATGCTATATATCATATTTAGATCCTAGTGTAGGATAAATTTTTATTAATTAATTAGATTAATTAATAATTTTTGCTGTAAAATAGTAATTTTGAAAAAGTTTTAAAATTATCATTTTACCCTTGCACTGATTTTTCCCACACCATGGACATGGGCTTAAGGACTCGATCTTTCGATCATCATAGGACTACTCCTCTCATCTATCGAGGTTGATAGATCCCATTTTGGTGTAATCTGGTTCCTACAATGAATATGCTACAGTCAACATATACCTCAAGATTTTGAATGGCTAGGAGATCGAGTTATGGTGTAGTCAAACTATAACACACTCAAGGTGAACTGTCGATGCACCTCAGGTCAAAGAACTAGACACACAGCTGCAGCATTGAGCTAGTCATCGACGAGAAGGTAGACTTCCTTATGACTGCTCGAGGTGGTCACGCTCAGTACTCTCATTCTCAATGAATACCTGTACTCTCACTCTGGTGTCTCTACACCATAGACTCAAGACACATCTACCCTAAGGAAGCGATCGTACACCAACCTTCCGGATCGATCACCATCTTCATGATGATCCTATGGTCAGGAGCTGTTTATGAGTTAGTTATGTAAATTCATGTCTTAAATTTTCAACTCTTGAAAATATGAATTAACATTCCTACTAACTCAAAGGATGTATCACAGACATAATGTACACAATGTAATAGTAGAATAACTCTTTTATTCATTTATAGTCAAAATTATAAATTTGCTCTTACATTTATATAGGAATGTGTCAGCCAATCTGGCATCTAGGGCACACATCTAACAAACTCTCACTTGACCTAATGCCAATTGACTACATATCTAAGTCCCATCTCCTCAAGGTGGGCTTCGATCTTCTGCTGGTCTAATAGCTTTGTCAGTAGGTCTGCCACATTGTCTGTGGAGTCGACTCTCTTAACCTCGACATAATCTTTTTCGAGGTAATCACGGATCTAATAGAATCGTCGCTCGATATGCTTGGACTTCTGGTGAGACCTTGACTCCTTAGCTAGGGCTATGGTGCCATTATTGTCGCAGTAAAGAGGGATGGCATCCGATGACATCACTCCAAGCTCTGCGGCAAACTTTTTGTACCAGAATACGTCCTTCATAGCTTTCGATGCAGCAATATACTCTGCCTCCATGGTGGAATCAGCAATCATTGTCTGCTTGGAACTCTTCCAGCTAACTGCACCACCATTGCAAATGAACAGACTCCCATATGTTGACTTTCGATCATCTGTATCAGACATAAAGTCTAAGTCTGTAAATCTCTGAACCTGGAGTTTTTCATTCTCAAAGACTAGAAATATATCCTTAGTCCTTCTCAAGTACTTAAGGATACATTTCACAGAAGTCCAGTGCTCTTCGTCTGGATTCAACTGATATCTGCTTGTGATACTCACAGCATGGGCTATATCAGGTCATGTACATAGCATGGCATACATGAGGCTTCCTATTGCCGAAGCATAAGGGATCTTGCTCATGCGTTCAATCTCCTCAGGTGTGCTAGGGCACATCTTCTTGGAGAGATGAATGCCATGTCTAAAAGGTACTAAACCTCTTTTGGAGTTTTCCATACTAAACCTTTTTAGCACCTCCTCTATGTACATCTTCTGTGAGAGTCCCAGCATCCTATTTGGTCTATCTCTATAGACCTTAATACGCAGTATAAAGGATGCCTCTCTTAGATTTTTCATAGAGAACTCCTTAGACAACCATATTTTGACTGAGGTCAACATGAAAATATCATTTTCAATCAGGAGGATGTCATCTACGTACAGTACGAGGAAGACAACTGCGCTCCCACTGACCTTCTTGAACACACATGGTTCCTCCTCGTTCTTGATGAAATCAAACATTTTGATCACATCATTGAAACGAGTATTTCAGCTCCGAGATGCCTGCTTAAGTCCATAAATGGACCTTTGCAGCTTGCAGACCTTGTGATCATCATCACTGGATGTGAAACCAAGTGGCTGTTCCATATAGATATCTTTCTCAAGATATCTATTTAAGAACACCATTTTCACATCCATCTATCATATTTCATAATCGAAATAGGCTGCAACAGTAAGCAATGTGCGGATGGATTTTAGCATGGCTACGGGTGAAAAGGTATCTTGATAGTCAATGTCTTCGCACTGACTATAACCTTTCACTACGAGCCTAGCCTTGAATGTCTCCACATTCCCATCTGCACCTATCTTTCTCTTGAAGATTCATTTACACCTAATAGGTACAATACCTTCAGGTGGATCTATCAAGGTTCAGACTTGGCTTGAGTGTATCGAGTCAATTTCTGATCTCATTACCTCTAACCATTTCTCGGAGTCGATATTTGATATCTTCTCGTCATAGGTCTTGGGGTCATCACCATGAGTCTCATTTTTTGTGAGGAACATTTCCTCTACTTCCTCTTGTATAGTACCTAAGTACCTTTCAGGAGGATGAAAAACCCTAGTCGATCTACGAGGTGGAAGAGGTTGTGTTAGGACTGGTTCTAATTGATTTGATTTCTTAGGTTCCTTCGCTCGTTGCTCTTGGGAGACATTCTCCTTGAGCTTAATTATTCTTCCGATGCCACTATCTTGAATAAACTATTTTTTTAAAAAAATAACATGTCGATTCACAATCACATTGTGATCTTCTGAAATATAGAAATAGTATCTTAATGACTCTTTAGGATATCCTATGAACCGAGCTCTAAAAGATCTGAACTCTAACTTGTCCGCCTGCTGTCTCTTGACATGAGCTGGACAACCCCAAATTCTGAGATGACTCAGACTTGGCTTTTTACCATGCCATATCTCATACGGTGTGGTAGGAACGGTTTTAGAGAGAATCCTATTCAATACATATATTGCTGTCATGAGACAATGTTCCCAAAGAAACTCAGGGAGGTCCGTGAAGCTCATCATGGAATGGACCATATCTAATAGGATCCGGTTCCTCCATTTTGAAACCCCGTTGAGTTGTGGCATTCTAGGTGGAGTCCTTTGAGAGACTATACCATTGTCCTTAAGATAGTGTAGAAACTTTCGACTAAGGTATTCACCTCCTCGATCTGATCGAAGAACCTTAATGGGCTTTCCTGTTTGTTTTTCTACCTCATACCTGAATTCTTTGAACTTTTCAAAGGCTTCAGACTTGTGTTTCATTAGAAACACATACCCATACCTAGACATATCATCGGTAAAGGTAATGAAGTAGACATAGTTGCCTCTAGCCGGCACATCAAATGGACCGAACACATCCGTATGTACTAGGGCAAGTAGGTCTGTGGCCCTTTCCCCATGTCCCACAAAAGAGAGCTTGGTCATTTTGCCTTGAAGGCATGATTCACAAACTGGATATGACTCGAAAGTCAACGGATTTAATAGTCCGGATTTCTCCAATTTGTTAATCCTGTCTTCCGCTATATGACCTAGCCTTAGGTGCCATAGATACCTATCATTTAGACTATCTCTAGGCCTTTTAATTCCTATGGCATTCATATTTTTCTCGATATTAAATACAGATACATCAATATGTAGCTGATAGAGATCATTAATAAGAAAATCATTTGTAACTTTATTATTTTCATAAAATATGTTACAATGGTCCTTATGAAAGCTAATCACATAGCCTTCTTGTGCTAAACATGAAACAGAAATCAAATTCCTGCTTGTTGCAGGCACATAATAACAGTCTCTAAAAACTAAATCTAATCCTAACAGTAATCGCAGAGGGTAGGTTCCCACGACCACAGTAGCAACTCTTGCTCTGTTTCCAATGCGTAGGATCATATCTCCATCTTTCGCCTCCTGCTCTCCTCAAGACCTTGCATAGAAGTGCACAAATGAGCACTAGAACCATAGTCAAGTACACAACTGGATTCAGAGGAAACCGTAAGATTAGATTCTATAATGAGCAGACCTCCAGAAGGACCATCTTTCTTATTCTTCAGGGTGGCCAGGTACTGAGGACAGTTCCATTTTCAATGGCCATCTGAATTGTAGTGAAAATATTTTTCTTTTTCAGCAGCTTCTTTGATTCTGTCTTCTTCCTTTTCCCATCCATCTTCTGCTTCTTCCCAGACTTTTTCTTCTTTCCAAAAGACTTTCTCTTGGAAGAAGTCCGCTCCACAGTAAGGACTGAGCCTTTTGAACTCTTCAAAGAAAGCTCAGCTGTAACCAATATGTTCATTAACTCAGCCAAGGTACACTGCATCTTATGCATATGAAAGTTCATAATAAACTGACCATATGCATCGGACAAAAACTGAAGGATCACATGAATCTGAAAATTCTTGTCTAAGATGATACCGAGCTTCTTAAGCTCCTCAAGGTCCTTGGTTATTGTCGAATAATGATCTTGGACTGATTGTCCATCATGCATTTTAGCCTTAAAAAGTCTTTGGCAGGCTTGATACTTGGCTACGTGACTTTGTTCACCAAACAACTCTTGTTGGTGAGCCAACATTTGGCGGATAGTCATAATATTCTCATGCTGGCACTGCAAGTCATCAGACATTGCACCCAACATGTAGTACCTGGCTTTGTTATCTTCATCCGTCTACTTTTCCAGAGATGCTCTCTGTTCAGCAGTCGAACGTGCTGGCATGGCAGGTGGGTCCTGGTCCAAGACATGAGTTAGTTTTTCAAAATTCAGAATAATTCTGTAGTTCCTCAACCAGTCCTTGAAATTTGGTCCAGTCAATCTGTGGGTGTCTAGTATTTTGGCCAGGCGGTTGGACGCAGACATGTTTCCTGTAGAGAGTCAAAAGTTTCTAGTTAGATTTTATAATCAGACTTAACCAATTTGTTTAGGGGTTTCATTTTTAAACAAATTAGGCTCTCACTATTTTCTCAGATCCCTACACTCCCTAGGTAGAGATGTGAAAATCTCTGTGATTAGTCATTTCTAGTGGGTGGTGCGGTCTCACTAACTGGCTCATCATCTCACCTAATAGTTATTGGTGATGGGTCAATCGATGAGTGGACAACTCTTGTCCAATAATTCTCTAATCATGGTGCACCCAAAACTTAGTCTCTAATTTATGAAGCTCACCGTGTCTGGAATATTGCTCCAATCCTTAGTTAAGTTAGACCCACCATTTGTACGAACTAGATTGCTGATTGAGTCCCTCACCGTATCTGACATATTGAGCACAACCCATCCTCTAATCCATAGCATCCAATGCCTAGTGGACATGGTTGCATCTTCCTGGTGCAACTGAACCACTCTAATCAGTCGAGAATAATTAACCTCGAGAAGAGCCCGCACATCCACAATGGTGGAAGACCTTAGACTTAATATTTTCTTAGGGAGATTTGATTTAGGTCTCATTAAACTTGACTTGACATAGTCATAACAATTATGACTAACCTTGTGGCAAGGGTTAGCTCGAATTGTTAGCCACCTCAAATCAGAATTGGATAGACACATATGGCCACGTAAGTGAGACTGATGGGAGGGATATGCCATTAACTTGATAAGAACGCATTCGAGTCGAGTAGCTCCCAATTAAAAATTATTCGATCGTATTTGTCCAACTTACCTTAGACACCAAATTATCGAATCAGAACCAATTGGATTAGCCTACAATCCAAGCTCTAACCACTGAGCCAAATTAGGTCTTAACTTGATCGAGTCACATCTAAATATGATTCGACCTTGACCTAGACTTAATCCTATTAGGCTGGTCAATTATTAGCTTTCATGATCCCACCTAACCAACTTTTGATTTGGTTTGATCAACCGCTAGACCTAATTGAGCTACCCAAGTCCGAACCCAATTTTATGAAAATGACTTAGATTTGAAATTCTCAATTTTAGACCTAATTTAATTTCATAAGCTTAATTTATTAATTAAGTCTTGGGTTCATAAATAAAATATGTAAAATAAATCCTAGGGTTTCAGGATCTATGATTTTGCAGAAAAGTAAGCTTGATTTCTGATTAAGGATAAATGCACGCATCCCTACACACCATAAGAACACCCCATTGAATGGGAGGAGAGGGTCTTAAACCCTACTTTATTCTTATGATCGGACGGCCATGAGGAACATCTTAATCAGAAATATTGATTTAACTACAAAACTAGTTAGATCTAAGTTACATATCACATATATAATTTCAGATCTAACTTATACATGCTTTGCATACATCTCATATATTAAAATCTGATCTAATTAGCATGCTTTCAGATCTGATACATCACATGTAATATTTAAAAAATAAGATTTAAATTAAACTATTTAATATAAAATCTATTATAGACAGTTACTAGAATAATTCTATAACTAGTCTAGGCATGCAGTAGATCAATCTTATATATTAATTAAAATTTTATTTTCTATTTTTTGATCTGAATATAATATTTATAACATCAAAAAAATAAAAAATAAATTAGATCTAATTTATATTTTAATCATATTAAAACATAAAACTATAAGACTATTCATAGATCAAACTACTCCTAGTCTAGTCATGCATCTCATACATGTTAGATCTACTTAGATTTAATTTTAAAGTTTTTTGATTTTAGATCCTATCACATCTGATGTGACATCTAAAATCCATTAATATTAGATAAATAAAAATAAAAATCAGATCTAAATTAGATGTGAAATAGAGCCATCAACCTGGCTCTGATACCAGTTGAAGGAAAAATCACCTTTTTTCTTGTAGGATCTTCCAGATCTAATGAGATCTGGGATGGAATATTTTTTTAAAAAAATTATCCTACTTTATTTTAAATCTAAGGTCTATTAGATCTGATTCTTATTATCTCATATTCAATCTAAAATTAAATCTAAAACTTGAGGATTAGAGGAATACCTCTAGGGTAACTAGATTATCCTGTAGATGATCGCAGCAATGTCTGAGGTTCTAAAATAGCCATGCAGTCGCTTGGCCTCTATCAGTATCCACTCAAGTAGGATCTAGATCATCTTCTCCTCACAAATCTTTGCACCAAAAATCAGATCTGGATCTGATCTGGAAGATCTTCAAAAGATCTTCTGAAGCTGGAGCAGCAGCTTCTCGACAAATCCCTGCAGCCTTCTGATCAGGGAGCCACCACGCCTTGGACAAGCACCAGATGGATGTCCAACTTCTTGAACATGAAGAGGGGAGAGAGAGGACTAGAGGGAGCATAGAGAAGTAGAGGGGTTTCATATTTTTGCTGAATATTGAGCAGATTCTCTTAACCTTAGGCGTAGACAGGGTTTAAATAGACCCTGCTGTGCCATGCAGTGCCACATCATTCGATCAATCAAAAAATTCTAATTAATTCTAAAAAAATTTTGATTGATGGAGTGATATCATTTTATTATATCAGATAAGAACCCCACCAAAACCTTCTTACTGTTGGTGCCAACATTGGATAAACACAGTGAGATTGGCGCCCAACAGTTTGAGTCAATCAAGGTATAGAGTCCTCATCTCATGGGACTCTATCCTTATCCACTTGGAGCGCACGCCATATCTGATTATGGAACCTATATTGAGAGTAAAATTAGCAGGTAGACACTCCACAAAAACTCTCTAATGACCTCTTGCCAAGTGGCCTTCAGTCCAAGGTCCATGGGTCAATATTTGACCAATGTCCTAAAATGAAAATGGCAGGTGACAGAAATTGGCAGGTGTTATCTTAAATTCATCTCATGAATTAAGATAAGATTTTTTTAAGCTGGACTGGCTTCAGTCAGACTGAGAGAAACCTTCTCAAGGTTCTCTGGGTGAGTCAAATCATATTTGGCTCAGTCGAGATAGAAAAGATTACACGAGGAGAAAGTTAGGCTCAATCGTGTGCTAGCACGATTTTCTTGAACCCAATTGGATCTAATCCAAATCAATCGAACTGGGCTAGCTCAATTGATGACATCCAGACCCTAACTCTTATTTGTGTGATCCAGTTAAGTTTATTTCCATATGGTAATGAGACATGTCGTGATCTCATCATCGACATCATTGAAACTCCTTTCGATGGACCAGAACTCTTCTGATTCATACAATTAGAATGATCGATCTTCAAGATCATTCTAATTGCTCCCAAAATCCACCAATGACATCTCGCAGTATATGGTGGCAACCCATCAGAAATGAAGACGAACCTCTTGGTGCAGCTACCTGTGTGATTGAGTTCTTCTATCACGAGTTCCGACTGAATTAGGGTTAAGGTGAACTTGTCAAACCCAACATCAGTCATATGAATCAATCGATTGATCCGAGTCCGATGTGAAATCTCAATGGAAAACTCTTTTTCATTGTTTCACTTTGCCATGGCCATGGGCTTAAGGACTCGATCTTTCGATCATCATAGGACTACTCCTCTCATCTACCGAGGTTGATAGATCCCATCTTGGTGCAATCTGGTTCCTACAATGAATATGCTACAGCCAACATACACCTCAGGGTTCCAAATGGCTAGGAGATCAAGTTATGGTGTAGTCAAACTATAACACACTTAAGGTGAACTGTCGATGCATCTTAGGTCAAAGAACTAGACACACAGCTGCAACATCGAGCTAGTCATCGACGAGAAGGTAGACTTCCTTATGACTGCTCGAGGTGGTCACGCTCAGTACTCTCATTCTCAACGAATACCTATACTCTCGCTCTGGTGTCTCCACACCGTAGACTCAAGACACATCTACCCTAAGGAAGCGATCATACACTAACCTTTTGGATCGATCACCATCTTCGTGATGATCCTATGATCAGGAGCTGTTTATGAGTTAGTTATGTAAATTCATGCTTTAAATTTTTAACTCTTGAAAATATGAATTAACATTCCTACTAACTCAAAGGATGTATCACAGACATAATGTACACAATGTGATAGTAGAATAATCTTTTTATTCATTTATAGTCAAAATTATAAATTTGTCCTGACATTTGTACAGGAATATGTCAGCCAATCTGGCATCTAGGGCACACATCTAACAAAAGTCTTATTGAATTTAATATAAGGCTTATTGAACATTGTGAAATTTATTGAGATATTAAAGAAAAAATTTGGATTGTTATAATTTTAGATTTAAATTATTGATAAATTATTTCGTTGTTGCTTTATGATAACATGATAAGATGCCTTGCATGCTTATAGGGAGAGTTTCTTGTGAGTATGCGATGGTTGCCATGATCTTTGGCTCACAATCTGGGATCGGAGGCATCACAATTAAAGTAGTATCAGAGCATAAGTGGATAAATTATGAAATATAAAATCAGATATAGAATGAGTGTAAGTGGATAGACACTAGAGTCATTATGGTGTAGATTTATGATGATTGTAGTGTAAGAAATCTTTATGATTTTTAGTTAAACATTGAGACTATGTATGAAAGGACCACAAGAGATTATGGCGCATAGAGTTTAAAATATGATAGATGATCTATAGATCATGACATGATTAGTTAGATTTTGATCGAAAGTAATTACAAAAAGATTGATATGAAATTTTATTGTGTATTATGGTTATTAATTTGATCATTGGTTATTCAAGTGAATCGTAAGCTCAAATTCGATGTGAGAATAATACTATGATATTAATCCTCGTTGAGAAGTTGACTATTATTGGCAAGATAAAGATTTGATTAAAAAAAAAAGATGTTATTTCAGGATGGACTAAGAAAGTCTTTTATGATGCTTGATTGGAATATTTATCGAAATTTAACTCAGTATATGGATCATGTATAAAGTGGCATCTTTGGATGAATGCATATTTGGAGATATCGCAAAGAAGTCTATTTCTTATTGATGAAATCGATTATGAGATAATAGGATATTCATTGTGCTAGAATCTTTGATATAAATAATAAATTTTATTTGTGTTTCTTGAAGACTATATGATGTGTATAAAATTTTAATTTAAAGATTTCATATCTAAGTTGATCAAGAGATTTTCTGATATTATTTTTGAGATTGTTAATAAAAAATTGATATCTTTAGATTAAGATAAAAGATCTGATTTATATCTATTTGAGATTATGGGACCCCTGTGAATTTATAGTTTAGAAATTTTGGATTTAGGAATTGATATGGAGTTCTTTTACTTTTGTTAATAAGGTCTCTGATTGAATTTATTAAGTAGAGAATTGATTTTTTGAGGCTTGTATGATTGTTATGAAAGGATACTTGATAGATATTGAAGATCTTGATGATAGAAATTTTAGAAAAGATAATGATTTAAAATTTATATATGTTCTGATTATGTCCTAACTTATTGGAGCATCAAAAGATTTTCTCATTGATTTGATTTATAAAGATTTTGATTTGGAATTATTGAATTGAATTGATATGAGAATTAAGATTTGATTCATATTGATTGTAGTAAACCTATATGATGGTTTTAAATGTGATATTGGACTAAAGGGTTAATCAAGATTATTATATACCAGTAAAAGTATGAATGAGAATCAGAAGTTAATCTTTTGCTTCAATTAAAATTTAAAATTTTAGATCTTTTCTAATGGTAAGATAAAAAAATAATTTGATCAAAATTTTTTGGTAAACCTAAGAAATTTTGATTGTTAGAACAGAGTGCGCAGTTGAAGCATGGTGATCTGGATTATTTTGAGTAAGTTAGGAATATTGACTCTTTGAGTTAAAGAATTATGATAGATGATATGATTTGATATAAAAAATTTATTGATACTAGAAAGAATAATATTTTTAAAAAATTTTGGATATCCTTACTATGATTTTTAAAAGTAGTGCTTCCACTTACTATGCTACAAAAATATTTAGCATTCTAATTTTAGGATGAGTGGACCCTTGATTTTTGATTTTAGATTTAGAATATTTAGAGATAATTTTTTTATTTTAAAATTAAATAATTTTCTATTTATTAAAAAAAAAATGAGATTGTTTATTGAATAATAATTTTGATCTTAGATTTTTATACTCAAAAGTTTATCTATGGGGAATGTAGTAAAATTTATTTATGATCTTGTGATAAATTGATTAAATCATGAGTAGTTAAAGATTTTTGGTGAGAAATTTGATATTTTTATCTAGAATTGAGAGATTAATTTCGATGATCAGAAATAGTGGTATTGATTCGAATCAATATTAGTGATATTGATCTTTTCTTTATGAAATGATTTAATGATGAATTTGTATAAAAAAAATTAAAACATCAAAAGTTTAAGGATGAGATTAAAAAGATAAATTTTAAACTTTTGAAAGCATGAATAAGAAAAAATATTTTTGAATTTTGACTGATTTGGATATCATCATGTGATTCATAGAAGTATGTTTTTCTATCTTATGATGGGTTGATTAATTAAGAGCAATTAGTTTTTTGAAAAAAAAATAAAATTCTTATTCAGGAATTAAGATATTGATTTTCTTCTATTTACAAGAGATAGGTTTGATTTTGTTCTATCCATGAGGTATTGAATATTATTTTATAGAGAATGAGAGCATGATTTTGAAATCTTAAAAATTAAAAATTTTTGAGATGTTGATTTTGACAATAAGAAAATGAATGGTTCTGTTTCAGATCATTATTTGATGCATTGATCTTTTCCTTATGAAATAATTTAAGAATGAATTGGTATCAATAATTAGAATATTGACATATTTGGGGGTGAGATTTTTATCATATATCCCAAGTAAAAAATTATGAAGACTTAAGCAAGAAAAATATTGAGGATTAAATTTTTTTTAAAGGGGAAGAATGTTATGATCTAGCCTATTTGAGCCCTAAACCCAGCCCACAAAAGCCTATCAAAAAAAAAAAAATTGAGGAAGACTTCCGTAAGGAGGCTTTTTCCTCCCGACCGGCTCCTAAACGGAGTTGAAAAGCTCATCGGGGAGGAGTCAAACTCCTCCCCTTCGACTCTATTTAAGGAGGAGACCCCTTCTCCCTTCCTCCACCTGAGAATCCCGAGGCAAAATAGTGGAGATTGTTGAAAAATCCTCGCGGAAGCCCGTCACCGTGCTCACCTTGATTTCTTATCGGAGCTCAAGGTAAGCCCCGGTTTCTCTCCCTCTCTTCTCCCCCTTCCTTCCCATGCCCGTGTGCACGTCGCTGTCGGTCGGAGTTATCGAATTTTGTTGTGAAAGAAATCCCTATTTTTTTTTATTGTTATTCTCAATTTTTTGGTGTCGATGGTTACCACCGACCGTCGGATTCACTTCTTCCGAGCCATCCCATCGTCGCCCTTTCGCCATCGACCATTGCTGTGCCGGTCGTACCGCTGATCGACCGACCAATGGAGGGGACCACACGGTCCCCTATTTTGCCCAAAGGAGGCCACAGGAAGAAGAAAAGAAAAAGAAAAAGAAAAAGAAAAAAAAAGAAAAAGAAAAAAAAAGAAGAAGAAAAATAAAAAAAATAATAAATAGACTCTCTCTTCCTTTTTTCTTCTTTCTCTAATCTCTCTCTAATCTCTCTCCACTTTCTCTCTCTAGGTTATTTATCTCTCCTAAGATTTTTAAAATTTTGAGAAGAATGATGATGAATTAAAATTGATCCTAATAATAAATTTTAATCTGTGATCATCGGACGGTATACCGACATCCATCTTAATCAGACCCAATATTTTTTAAGATTCTATTTTTATTGAATTATCCACATGATAATTTTAGTATGATTTGATCTGAATGATCGGATTTGTTGAATCATATCGTCTGAAAAGTCCAAGATAAATTTTTTCTCTCTAAAATTTTTTCTCTCTAGAATTTTCTCTCTCTAAAACTATTTCTCTCTCTTGATCGATTTCTCTCTCTAAAAAGATTTATCAATGAAATTTTTTTTATTATTTTTGATCTGATGAAGAATCTTGATCCATGATTGTCGGGCAGCGTACTAGCACTCACCTTGATCAGACTTGATATTTCTCAATTTAATTATCCATGATCCTGATTTAACCATGACTTGGATTAGATTATTTTTGATCACACCAATCGAGATGTTGGACTGTGGCACATTAATTTGGATTGTATCTCATAAATTCTCTCTCTTCTGATTTTTTCTCTCCACTTGATTCATGAATCCAATGAAGGAACTTCAATCTTATCACTTCGAATCCAACTTAATCTGATAGTCAAACTTTGGATCGTTTATGTCTTAATTAGATTTTGATATGATAAAATTAGATGATTGAACCAATCTGGACGATAGGATACAGGTGTCCATCAATTTTATTTTTCTTAGTTGTTCTGATCCTTTCTAATTATTAAAATCGATCCTGTATAGGATTGTGGATGTTTGGTCATGAGATATCGCGATATGATCTACAAACAAAATTTTTGAAAAAAAATTTATAGAATTATGTGGATTATTGAAATACGTTCGAGGTAAGTAATGTTTCACTTTTTCTAGATTTATCGATAAATTATAATAAATTTTTTTAACATAATTTGTGAAATGATGCATGAATTGGATGAATGATATTTTGTTATGAAAATATTTTATTTGAAATATTATGATGAAGCATAATTGAATATATTGATTTTATGATGCATTATATTGATTGATTTCGATACTACATGATTATATATTTTTTTATCAAAATTAGAATATAAAACATGATTTATGAAGAATTCTAATATAAGAATAATATAAATTGACAACCTGACTATGTAAAGGACCCCACCAATGGGGGCATATACGTTGGTAACTGATTTATCCTGAGAGTTTATGTTACCAGTGAGACCAGTGACATGTCACCAGCGAGACTGGCGACATGTTGCTAGTAAGACCGACAATAAAATACCAGCGAGACCAATGGTTCCGAAGAACTTTGCTACCAGATGATTTGCAGCTCACCGTAAGAAGATATGCGATATTATGACCCCGTCACAGAAAAAATATAGTTATAGCTCATGATTGACGAAAAGAATGTAAGGATAAAAAAAATTGAAATCTCGAAAGAAACTTAAATTTTTGAAAAAAAAATAAATTTAGCATGAATTATATTGCATAATTGAAGTTGATTTCGAATTGATGAACTTTATATGTATTATTTTTTATAAATAATTATTTACTTTATTACCTGATAAAATCTACTGAGAGTGATCATTGCTTACTGGGCTATCTAGCTCATTATCTCTTATTTTACTATTTTTATAGATGTTGAGGAATTAAGATGATACAAGATAGAAATGGAAGAGTAATTAGAAGCAGAACTTTCATACTTTTATTTAGACTGAAAATCTTATTAAATTTAATGTAAGGCTTATTGAATATTATAAAATTTATTGAGATATTAAAAAAAATTTAGATTATTATAATTTTAGATTTAAATTATTGATAAATTATTTCGCTATTGCTTTATGATAATATGATAAGATGCCTTGCATGCTTGTAGGGAGAGGTTCCTATGAGTATGCGGTGGTTGCTATGACCTTCAGCTCACAATCTGAGATTGAAGGCGTGACAATTAAAGTGGTATCAAAGCATAAGTGGATAAATTATGAAATATAGAATTAGATATAGAATGAGTGTAAGTGGATAGACACTAAGGTCATTGTGGTGTAGATTTATGATGATTGTAGTGTAAGAAATTTTTATGATTTTTAGTTAAACATTAAGACTATGTATGAAAGGACCACAAGAGATTATGACGCATAGAGTTTGAAATATGATAGATGATCTATGGATCATGATATGATTAGTTAGATTTTAATCGAAAGTAATTATAAAAGTGTTGCTCCTTGAATTGATTTTGATGATTACAAAGCATTTGAGGGGATTACTAATGATTTTGACTTGGAAAAAGATTTATTGTGTTTCAGGGGCAAAAACATAATTTTATCAAGACCTGATTCGGAAGCCTCAAGAGCAAGAACAAAATATGTGCAATCTATTAGAGGTGATTTCAATATTTTTGAAAGTGTATTTTGTAAGAAAATTAAGTTTATATTTTTGAGTCGACCCCATGAGTCGACTCATGGCTAGAAGGGCTGAACGGCATGCAAAATTTGTTGGCTGGCACACTCTGTGAGTCGACCTCTACTGCTCTGCAGGCTAAAATTATAGAACAGTCATTTTTTGCTCTTTTTCATAGAGGTCGACCCTATGAGTCGACCCATGAGCATGAGTTGACCCTATGAGTCGACCCCTGTGACGAAAAATTTCTGCAACGGTTAGTTTTTAACCCATTTCAATTGTATTTAATGCTCATTTAATGTGCTCTAACGGCTCTATTTCAGTCCAGATTTCTCTCCACCATTATTTGAAGTTATATAAAGGGACTTAAAGGAGGGAATCATATATAAGAAAGTGATTTGAAAAAGGATCTTCAAGCATTCATTTCAACCCTAAGCAAAAGCCCACCAAAAAGAGTTCAAGAAGCTTTTAATTCAAGTTCACCAACTCCTCAAGTGCTCATTCGAGTCTTCAACCACTTTGAAAAAATTTGAAAGAACTTTCTTCTAATTGTGTAAAGTGTATTTAAAGATTTATTCACTCATTAAAGGAGCTTCATCTGTATTTCTGTGCAATTAACTGTAATACTCTTTTTTGAGTTATTATTTTTCTTTTGGAAGGGTTCCAAAATATGAAAAGGTTGATCCGAACCTTGAATCGGATTGTATTGAGTTGGCTTGTATCCGAAAAATAAGTGTACTAGCTTGGGATAGCTAGAGTCGGAGGTTCCGATGAGTGTATTCAGGTTGAATACAGTTTAGTGAATTTGAATTTCCAAGTAGGAGCTTGGGGAGTGGATGTAGGTGCAAGGTTGGCACCGAACCACTATAAATCTTCTTATTTGTGTTGTGCTTACTTACTCTCCTTTTCAATTTCTGTATCCTCTTGCATTCTTGCATCCAACTTCTACATCTTGCATAAATTACACTCTCCATACTTATCTTGCTCATTGTTAAATAATCTTCATAGTTGTAAGTTAAGTTTAAATTTTTAAAAACCCAATTCACCCCCCCTCTTGGGTTGTATAGCTGGGCAACAAGTGGTATCAGAGCCCGGTGTTCTAGTCCTACTTTGATTTAACCATCAAAGAGCTAAAGTTCAATGGCAACTTAAGTTGGCACTTCTCTAGCCAAGGGGCAGTCCACAAACAGACCTCCACTTTTCAATGGGTCAAACTATACCTATTGAAAAGTGTTAGGATTTGACGCCTCGAGATTCAGCCCACATTGAGCCCACAGTGAGGTTCGCGGCGAAAAACGGAGTCCAACGAGACCAAGATCACCTGAATCGGAGCTCGGATGGAGAAGATACGAGCTTTCGAAGATAGCACGAAAACCGAGGCGGCGGAGGACCGCCGGCGACCGGCGGCGGGCGGCAGCGGCGCGGCCGCAGGCGGCGGCGCGCGGGACGCGCGTCCCAGGCCCGCTGGCCCGCGTGGGACGCGGGACCCAGGCCCGGGCGGGACGCGGGACCCAGGCCCGCGCGGGACGCGCGTCCCAGGCCCAGGCCCGCGCGGGACGCGCGACCCAGGCCCAGGCCCGTGCGGGACGCGCGACCCAGCAGCCTGCTGGCCCATCCCCGGTCCACCGTGGACCGGGTGGTCCACAGCGCGGTCTGTGGACCGCGTGGGCGTTTCCCACGCGTTTCTCGAGGTCCACGGCCCTATTTCGTGGACCGGAGCGCGATCTAAGGGTCGAGGACGCTCCCGGTCTTGATCCGACGGTCAGGAGGGTTTTTGGCTTTGTTTAGGATTCCTAATCCTTCTCTAATCATGGTTTAAAGTCTGTTTAAGACTTTAAAAGGCCTGAGACACAGCAGAGAAGGATGGGGGGTTCGGTTTCTCGCCGCCGTACGAACCGTGGAGAGAGAGAGAGGGGCGAGGGCGCTGTGAGAGAAGGAGCAGGAGGCTCCTGGACAGCGGTCGCCAGGCTCTTCAGGGGTTCAGGGGGTCTCCAAGAGAGAGAGAGCTTTTGTGAGGGGAACTTCATGTGAGAGAGAATTGGGTGTACAAGGGTTGAGGGTGAGGTCTCCTCTTGTAAAATTTTCTTTTCATAGTGAAGTTTGCATGCCCCGTGGAGGCGAGCCCTTTTGTGGCTGATCCACGTATTTTGATTGTTTTTCCTTTTGTTTTGTTTCTTCTTTCTTCCTGCTGCATCGCGTGGTACTGGAAAGATCTTGGGAGGTGGTGTCCTGGCCAGACATCCACCCAACAAGTGGTATCAGAGCAAGGCGGTACAAGGACGCAGATTGCAGTGGTGGTGAGCAAGACTGAAGATGGAGAAAACAGGAACAATCAAGATGGAGATCAACAAGTTCGATGGTAAGAGCAATTTCTCCTTGTGGCAGGCAAGGGTGAAGGACGTGCTCATCCAACAGGGGTTGATCGATGCTCTCTTGTGCGATGAGAAACCGACCACCATGGAGGTGCGGGATTGGAAACGGCTACAGATGCAGGCGGTGAGTACCATCCGCATGTACCTGGCGGATGAGGTGGTGATCCATGTGCTGAGCGAGACTTCCCCGACGGTGCTGTGGTCGAAGCTCGAGGAATTGTACATGGCGAAGTCTCTCACCAACACTCTTTTCTTCTGGAGGCAGTTTTACCAACTGCGGATGACTGAGGGACAGAGCGTGCAGGAGCATCTGAGCCACTTCCAGAAGATCCTCACCGACCTTCTCAGCGTTGGCGAGAACGTTGAGGAGAAGACCAGGGCGCTGGTTTTGCTGGCGTCGCTTTCCCCTTCGTACGAGTCCTTGGTGACTGCTCTTCTAGTGGGGAAGAGCACTATCAAGATGGACGAGGTCACCGCGGCGATACTCCAGAACGAGGTTCTCAGGAGGGAGAACCCAGCTTCGAGCTCAGGTGGCGATAGCTCAGCTTTGATGACTTCTGGAGGAGCAGGAGGCGGTAGACGGAGCGACAGGAGATCGCATCGAGGGCGGTCTAAGTCCAGGAGGGACTTGAGCAAAACCAGGTGTTACCGGTGTGAGGAGTTGGGGCATCTAGCCAGAGATTGCCCTCAACTGAAAAATCGGACGGTGGCTGCTGTAGCGACGGCCGGCAGTGATTCAGATGGAGATGTCCTGGAGATATCTGACGAGGTATCTACTTCTTCCCAGCAGTGGATATTAGATTCTGCATGCCCCTATCATGTGTGTTGCAGAGAGGAGCAGTTTGACTCCCTGGAGAACAGTGAGAGCACTGTATATCTGCCGGATGGATCGAGCTGTGCGATCAGAGGCATTGGGACGGTCAGCTGGAGGACACATGACGGTGCAGTGAGGAGATTGGGGGAGGTCCGATACATACCCGATTTCAGGCGGAATCTTATCTCACTTAGCAGACTGGATTCGAGAGGCTACAGGACGGTAGCTGGTGGAGGAATCCTGAGGGTGCTACGCGGCGATAGGATTGTGCTGGAGGGGAAGAAGGGGAGCAGAGGACATTATTACCTGGCAGGGAGCCCAGTGCGAGGTGGAGCATCGGGAGCCAGGTGGAGCCCAGAGCGAGGTGGAGCTCCAGGAGGCGGATCGGGCACGAGACAAGAGACTCGGGAGGACGAGAGGCGACGTCGCAAGGTAAGATTCCTATTGCCGCAGGATGATGCCCCGAGCAGGTCTCAGGTCAGGAGGAGCACAGCATACGATGGAGATGGGATCGAGCAGCCTGGCTCGACTCCCATGTTTGCCCATCCATGATCAGCAGGCGATTGCCCCAGGGCATGGGGGCGAGGAGATCCAGAAGCTCTCGGAGTTTGGAGGAGGCCGAATATCGAGTCGAGGTGGAGATTGTTAGGATTTGACGCCTCGAGATTCAGCCCACATTGAGCCCACAGTGAGGTTCGCGGCGAAAAACGGAGTCCAACGAGACCAAGATCACCTGAATCGGAGCTCGGATGGAGAAGATACGAGCTTTCGAAGATAGCACGAAAACCGAGGCGGCGGAGGACCGCCGGCGACCGGCGGCGGGCGGCAGCGGCGCGGCCGCAGGCGGCGGCGCGCGGGACGCGCGTCCCAGGCCCGCTGGCCCGCGTGGGACGCGGGACCCAGGCCCGGGCGGGACGCGGGACCCAGGCCCGCGCGGGACGCGCGACCCAGGCCCAGGCCCGCGCGGGACGCGCGACCCAGGCCCAGGCCCGTGCGGGACGCGCGACCCAGCAGCCTGCTGGCCCATCCCCGGTCCACCGTGGACCGGGTGGTCCACAGCGCGGTCTGTGGACCGCGTGGGCGTTTCCCACGCGTTTCTCGAGGTCCACGGCCCTATTTCGTGGACCGGAGCGCGATCTAAGGGTCGAGGACGCTCCCGGTCTTGATCCGACGGTCAGGAGGGTTTTTGGCTTTGTTTAGGATTCCTAATCCTTCTCTAATCATGGTTTAAAGTCTGTTTAAGCCTTTAAAAGGCCTGAGACACAGCAGAGAAGGATGGGGGGTTCGGTTTCTCGCCGCCGTACGAACCGTGGAGAGAGAGAGAGGGGCGAGGGCGCTGTGAGAGAAGGAGCAGGAGGCTCCTGGACAGCGGTCGCCAGGCTCTTCAGGGGTTCAGGGGGTCTCCAAGAGAGAGAGAGCTTTTGTGAGGGGAACTTCATGTGAGAGAGAATTGGGTGTACAAGGGTTGAGGGTGAGGTCTCCTCTTGTAAAATTTTCTTTTCATAGTGAAGTTTGCATGCCCCGTGGAGGCGAGCCCTTTTGTGGCTGATCCACGTATTTTGATTGTTTTTCCTTTTGTTTTGTTTCTTCTTTCTTCCTGCTGCATCGCGTGGTACTGGAAAGATCTTGGGAGGTGGTGTCCTGGCCAGACATCCACCCAACAAAAAGCTTGGATGAAAATCTTTATTCAAGCTCTTGACTATGATATGTGGAGTATCATAGTAAACGAACCACATACACCCACTAAAATAATTGGTGGTGTGGAATCAATCAAACCCGAAAAAGAATGGGATGAGGTTGATAAGAAAATGGCTCAACTAAATGCTAAAGCCATGAATATTTTATATTGTGCTCTAGATGCTAATGAATTCAATTGTATTTCAGCATGCATGTCTGCTAAGAAAATATGGGATAGATTAGAAGTAACTCATGAAGAAACTAATCAAGTGAAAGAATCCAAAATTAACATGCTAGTACATAAATATGAACTTTTTAAAATGGAGCATGATGAATCTATAACTGAAATGTTTACTCATTTTACTGATATTATAAATGGTCTAAAAAGTCTTGGTAAATCCTATTCTAACAGTGATCTCGTGAAAAAGATTCTTAGGTCCTTACCAAGAACTTGGAAAGCCAAAGTGACCGCTATCCAAGAAGCCAAGGATCTGAACATCCTACCCTTGGAAGAGCTTCTAGGATCACTGATGACACATGAGCTGAGTATGAAACAACATCAAGAAGAAGAAGTCAAAAAGAAGAGGACAATCGCCCTCAAATCCACAGCTCAACTTGATGAAGAAACTGATGATACAGAAAATGAAGAGCAGGATGATGAAATGGCTCTCATTACTAGAAGGTTTAAGAAGTTTTTGAGGAAAAGGAAACAAGGAATGAGGAAGAGGCCACCCATAAAAGAGGAACATAGTAAAGAAAAAGATAAAGACCAACCCCTTATTTGCTATGAATACAAGAAACTGAGATACTTTAAGTCTGAATGTCCACAACTGAAGAAGGATCCTAAGAAGTACAAGAAGAAGGCCATGATGGCTACTTGGAGTGAAAGTGATGAGTCAAGCTCCGAAGAAGAAGACTCAAATGAACAAGCGAACCTATGCCTTATGGCATATGAAAATGAGATAAATTCTGCAACTCTTATTGACTTTACCTTTGAAGAACTTCATGAAGCTTTTTATGATTTAGTTGATGAACTAAAAAAGCTAGGGGTAAAGAACAAAGAGTTAAAATCAAAGAATCAATCATTACTAAAACAAAATGAGAGTATTTCAAATGAAAAATCTATCCTATTTCAAGAAAATTTGAATTTAAAGAATGAAATTGCCAAGCTAAAACCAATAGTTGAAAAATTCACCTTAAGTTCTAATAAACTTAATATGATTCTTGAAAATCAAAAGACTGTTTATGATAAGGCCGGTCTTGGTTACAACCCCTTAAAGAAATAAAAGTTTCTAAAAAATATCTATGTAAACTCTTCAAACAATAAGTTCTCAAACATTACTTACTTCAAATATGGTAGAATAGGTCACAAGTCATACACTTGTCTCTCTAATAAATCCATAAATTCTAATGCAAAGAAAATATGGGTTCCAAAAGGAACTATTGTGACTAACCAAAAAGGACTCAAGAAAGCTTGGGTACCTAAAGTAAAAACTTGACTTTTGCTTGCAGGTGTGTCTAGCATCCCAAGGAGCAAACCGAAAATGGTATCTTGATAGTGGATGCTCGAGACACATGACTGGTGATGAATTCCAATTCATCACACTTGATGCTAAAAATGGAGGGATGGTCACCTTTGGAGACAATGGCAAAGGAAAGATCATCGGTATAGGTAACATTGGTATCACTCCCTCCAAGTATATTGAAAATATTTTATTAATAGATGGTTTAAAATATAATTTATTAAGCATTAGTCAATTTTGTGATAAAGGATACAAAATTATTTTTGAATCTTCTGTTTGTATTGTAACTAGTCCTATTAATGAAGGCGTTAAATTTGTTGGGCATAGATATGGTAATGTTTATATGGTAGATTTGAATGATCTATCCAAAATAAGCATGCAATGCCTAGTATCCTTGAATGCTAAGATTAATGAGACTAGTTAGCTTTGGCATCGTAGGCTTGCACATATTAGCATGCATTCACTTTCAAAACTCATTAAGAAGGAATTGGTTATTGGTTTATCCAAATTGAACTTTGAAAAGGATAGAATTTGTGATGCATGCCAACTAGGTAAACAAATAAGAGTTTCATTCAAATCTAAAAATATTGTTTCAACTTCTAGGCCATTAGAATTGTTACACATGGATTTATTTGGACCTACTAGAACTACTAGTTTAGGAGAAAAATGATATGGTTTTGTAATTATGGATGATTTTTCTCATTTTACATGGATTTTTTTTTTGGCACACAAGGATGAAACTTTTCAAGTTTTCTCTAAATTTTATCGAAAAGTCATAAATGAGAAAGATTTTTTAATTCAAAATATTCAAAGTGATCATGGAACCGAATTTAAAAATCAAGATTTTAAAAAGTTTTGTGATGAAAAAGGAATAGGCCATAACTTTTCGGCACTTAGGACACCCCAACAAAATGGGGTAGTAGAAAGAAAAAATAGAACTCTTGAAGAAATGGCCCGTACCATGCTATGTAAAAGCAACATTCCAAGATATTTTTGGGCAGAAGCAATTAACACGGCATGTTACATATTAAATCGTACTTTAATTAGACAAATTTTAAAGAAAACTCCCTATGAGCTTTGGAAAGGAAGAAAACCAAACATTGTATATTTTCATGTTTTTGATTGCCGATGTTTTGTGTTAAACAATAGTAAAGAAAGACTAAAAAAATTTGATGCAAAATTCGGTGAAGTGATCTTTCTTGGTTACTCCTCTTCTAGTAAAGCCTTAAGAGTTTTCAACAAAAGAACCTTAGTAGTAGAGGAGTCAATACATGTTGTCTTTGATGAAACTAACGATCTTCCTTCAAGGAAGAATGAAGGTTTTGATGATGCAGATCCTCTTATAGAAGGGATAAAGGAGATCATTCTAAAAGATTCAACAATTCAAGATGATGAAGAACATGAAGACAAACAGGAGGAGGAAGGTGAAGAACAACAAGAACAACCTCAAGGTACAAATAATCTACCCAAGGAATGGAGGTATGATACAATCACCCCAAGAAACTAATCATTGGTGATCCTACACATGGTGTAAGAACTCGTTCTTCACTTAAAGATGCATTCAATCATTTTGCTTTTGTCTCTCATCTTGAACCTAAAACTATAGACGAAGCTGAAAAAGATTATAATTGGATTAATGCAATGCAAGAAGAACTTAATCAATTTGAAAGAAGTAATGTATGGATCTTAGTATCAAAACCTAAAAATTATTCAATAATTGGCATAAAATAGATATATAGGAATAATTTGCATGAACATAGAAATGTAATAAGAAATAAAGTAAGATTGGTTGCAAAAGATTATAATCAAGAAGAAGGAATTGATTTTGATGAGACTTTTGCATCCGTTGCTAGATTAGAGGCAATTAGACTTCTACTTGCATATGCTTGCTTTATGAAATTTAAATTATTCCAAATGAATATAAAATATACTTTTTTAAATGGATATATTGTTGAAGAAGTTTATGTAGAACAACTCCCAGATTTTGAAAATCATGCTTTTTCTAATCATGTTTGTAAATTAAATAAAGCTCTATATGGTTTGAAACAAGCACCCAGGGCTTGGTATGAATGGCTAAGCAAATTTCTACTTAATAATGATTTTTCAAGAGAAAATATAGACACAACTCTTTTCATTAAAAGAAATCAAGATGATATAGTAGTTATACAAATATATGTTGATGACATTATCTTTGGGTCCACTAATGAAACTCTTTGTCAAGATTTTGCAAAACTCGTACAGGGAGAGTTCGAGATGAGCATGATGGGAGAACTTACATTCTTCCTCGGACTCCAAATCAAACAAATAAAAGAAAGAATCTCTATCATCCAAAGCAAGTACACAAGAGAATTACTCAAAAGATTTGGAATGGAGAACTCCAAAGCAATTGGCACACCAATAAGCCCATCATGTAAGCTTGACAAGGATGAAGAAGATAAAAGTGTAGACTTAAAATTTTATAGAGGCATGATTGGTTCTCTATTATATTTAACTGCTAGTAGACCTGATATTATGTTTAATATTTATCTTTGTGCTCGCTTTCAATCAAATCCAAAAGAATCACACTTGAATGCAGTTAAAAGAATCCTTAGATACTTAAATGGTACACAAACTCTAGGATTATGATATTCTAAGGACTCATTAATTGACTTAATAGGATATTCAGATATCAATTTTGCTGGATGTAGATTAGATAGAAAAAGTACTAGTGGAACTTGTCAATTTCTTGAGTTAACCTAATCTCTTGGTTTAGCAAGAAAAAAAATTCAGTAGCACTGTCTACGGTCGAGGCCAAATACATTGCAGCCGAAAGTTATTGTACTCAAATTTTGTGGATTAAGTAACAACTCAAAGACTTTGGTATCAAACTTAATGAAACTCCCATAAGATGTGTTAACACTAGTGCTATAAATCTCACTAAAAGTCCAATTCAACATTCTAGGTTAAAACATATTGAAATCAGACATCATTTCATAAGAGAACATGTCCAAAATAAAGACATAATTCTTGACTATGTTTGTACTGAAAAATAATTAGCTGACATCTTTATCAAGGTCTTAAGTGAAGATAGATTTTATGAAATTAGGAGAGAACTAGGAATCCTTGATCCATCTGCTTAAGTGTCTCTCTGATTTCAAGGTATCACCACCAAAAATTTTTTTAGCTTAATTCTCATCTTTTCTTTTGAGCTCAAAAGTCCAAAATTATCTTTCTCATAATCAATTTTTGGATAGACATCCTTCTCCTAATGTTTTAATTTTTTTTTTCGAAATTATTTCATCATTTTTTTGAATTTCTCTGTGCCATGAGTCGACCCCTAGGGTCAACCCTAGGGTAAACTTGTAATAATGACTAAATCCTTCGAGCGCTCTCTTTTTGTTGGAAATTTCTCCTTGAGCCGACCCAACTTTCCGCCTTCTTCCTTCCACCAAACCAAAAATCCAAGTTTTCTCTCAGCCAACCCAAGTCTCCCTCTCTTCTTTCTCAAAACCAAGTTTTCTCTCAAGACCCTTCTCCCACCGTCTCTCACCCTCTAAATCGCCCTCTTGGAACCAAGTTCCTCCCCTTCTCCTTCTTCATTTGGAGCAGTTAGAGCTTACCCTAGACTCTACCCGTCTTCTCCAAATCTGCACATCACTTCTCCAAAATCCTTATCTTTCCACTAAAAACCCTTCATCTCTCCCTCACATTTGCTCTCCTAAGTTTCGTGCTAGTCCTGCCTATGCAAATGGCTCCCAAGATGAAGCTTCCATAGAGGAGGAAATCAGTTCGTGGGTTGAAGGAAAGTGTGCGCCGAAAGAGACTAGCAACTGAGACCACTTCTGCTTCAAACCCTTCTCCTGCTTCAGCTCCGGCTACAATCCGGTCAGCAATCAGCCCTAGTAAGGTTTCCCTCTCTGATAGGAAGGTAGAGCCCGGCAAAAATATTGATTTCAGATTTTTTGAAAAGGAAGGGTTCACTATCGGATCAAAAATTAAGGACCAAGGTTGAAAATTCTACTGGTCCTTAAAAGAAAATACTTATGTGGATCTTGTTAGAGAATTTTACCTAAATTTGGGATACAGCAATGAAACAGTAAAACCCACAGTGAAGGGTGTAGACATTAGCCTAGATCCTGTGCTTTTAGGGCAGATACTTCATTTACCTTGTGAGGGGTACACAAACATGAAACTCTCAAGTAAAGAGGAAGGAATAAATGTTATTCTAGAGAGAACCTTTACTAGAAGTCTGAACAAATTAGAGGTAAAGATTCTTTCCATTGAGATGAGACTGCTACACCACATGGTAACTAAGTTATTTTTTCCTAGAAGTGGTAGACATGATCTTCTCTCTGATCGGGACATCTGCATTATGTATCATGTAATTACTCATACCCCCCTGAACCTCCTAGCATTGATGTTTGAGGCTATGAGAGAGACCTTGAATAGGTCCAAGGCACACTTGCATTTTGGTATGGCTCTCACTTTAGTATTTAGGAGGTTTGAAGTTAGCTTTGAGGGGGAGGCAGTAGCTAGGCTATCTCACTCCGACACAATCAACCGCCATACTTTGCACCGTATGAGATTTTTCAAAATTGATGGTGGTTGGACAAAAGGTGTGGAAGAGAGAGCTGAGGACAGAGCAAAGGAGGAAGGACCATCCTCACCCCTCCGTGATCACAGGGCAGTATCACCAGATATTCAGTTTATTTCTGATCATGAGGCTGGCCCGTCAGAGTCCGTGAGGAGGCATACTTCAGTTCAGCAGTCGAACAGTAGAGCACATCCTTTAGAGATCAGATTGACTGATGATCAGATAGAGATGATATCTCAATATGTAGCTTCCATACTATCTCATCAGTTGGGTACTTCAGTTTTTGGATAGGGATCGACATCTCACGATGTATCTGATCAGACACTGATCCCTCACATCTCCACTATTTTTTAGATGATTGCTGATCAGTCAGTACACATTGAGCAGCTTGAGGGTTGTATATTGAGACTGACTGGTAGAGTACTTGACTTGCAGGGGCAAGTGTTAGCTCTAGCCCATCCACAGCCTCATGAGAATATTACTGAGGTCTCAGACCTATCTGCGGAGGTGGCCAGACTGCGAGGAGTCTTAGAGAGTGGTTTTGACTTCCTGAGGAGAGAGATCAGGGGCTCTAGTGAACATGCTTCCACTCAGTTCAGTGCCCTGATGCCATCTGTTTCGAGAGCTCTGAACCTTCTGGACACCATCAGACTCTCACTCGTAGCTCAGTCCTTTGCTTCTCAACCTTCAGGATCTTCTCACCCCTCCACTCGTGCTGGCACCTCTACTCATGGCAGAGGCAGACGCGGTCGAGGTCGAGCTCGTGGACATGATCCTTCATCTCCTCACCCCATCTCTGATTCATCAGACTCCGATCCATCCAGCCATGATATCTATTAGATCCAGTATAGTCTGTCCTTTCTTTAGTTTTTGTCTATAATCTACCTTGTGGGCCATATAATATAATGTTGACTGATTGACTCTTAGATAGTTCTATCCATATCTTTTGTACTCTAAATTAACACTTATATATTGAAACATCTATGTATTCAGTCATCTTTTGGATATATATATATATATATATATATATATATATATATATATATATATATATATATACTTTGACTTTCAATGAATATCTCTGAATGTGATCAAATTGAATTACTTTTAATTATGAGATTTGTGCTATGAAATATTTGAATAGCAATATTTTTTAAGTGAGCAAATTGGTATATCTTTTACGTTTGCTATATTGAGGGAGAGTAAAATAATAAGCAATAAAGAAACAAGCAATAAAAGAAGGAAGCTAAAGAAGTAAAATTGATCCCATCAAAAAGAAGGAATAGAGAAAATATGTCCTTTAAAAAGGAAGCAGAGAATCTCAATTGATGCTGTCAAAAAGGGGGAGTAGAGATTCAAAATCGAGATTGAGCAATAAGAGCAATAAAGATTGAACAATAAGCAATAAATCAAGATTGAGAAATAAGCAATAAAGAATGAGCAATAAGTAAATTGTTAAGCAAATGGGCACATGTGTCATATGCCAAAGAATCAAAATTAGCTTTTTCTTTCCAGGCAAATGCACTTATAAGCAAATTTCAAATTTATCTTCAAACTGCTTATGATGTATTTCGTTCAAATACTTGGCTATAATATTTAAGTGATGCATCTTCATAAATTTGAAATTCATGTTCAATACTTTATATATGCTTTTGCTCAAATATTTTGTCATCATCAAAAAGGGGGAGATTGTTGCTCCTTGAATTGATTTTGATGATTACAAAGCATTTGAGGGGATTACTAATAATTTTGGCTTGAAAAAAGATTTATTGTGTTTCAGGAGCAAAAATATAATTTTATCAAGACCTGATTCGGAAGCCTCAAGAGCAAGAACAAAAGATGTGCAATCTATTAGAGGCAATTTTAATATTTTTGAAAGTATATTTTGTAGAAAAATCAAGTTTATATTTTTGAGTCGACCCTATGAGTTGACTATGGCTAGAAGGGCTGAACGACACGCAAAATTTGTTGGCTGGCACACTCTGTGAGTCGACCCCATGGGTCGATCCTTTGGCATGAGTCGACCCTATGAGTCGACCTCTACTGCTCTGCAGGTCAAAATTATAGAACAGTAATTTTCTGCTCTTTTCCACAGAGGTTGACCCCATGAGTTGATCCATGAGCATGAGTCGACCCTATGAGTCGACCCTTGTGACGAAAAATTTCTGCAATGACTAGTTTTTAACCCGTTTCAATTAAATTTAATGCTCATTTAATGTTCTCTAATGACTTTATTTCAGTCTAAATTACTCTCCATCATTATTTAAAGTTATATAAAGGGACTTAAAGGAGGAAATCATATATAAGAAAGTGATTTGAAAAAGGATCTTCAAGCATTCATTTCAACCCTAAGCAAGAGCACACCAAAAAGAGTTCAAGAAGCTTTTAATTCAAGTTCACCAACTTCTCAAATTCTCATTCAAGTCTTCCACCACTTTGAGAAAATCTGAAAGAGCTTCCTTCTAATTGTGTAAAGTGTATTTAAAGCTTTATTCGCTCATTAAAGGAGCTTCATCTGTATTTCTGTGCAATTAACTGTAATACTCTTTTTTGAGTTATTATTTTTATTTTGGAAGGATTCCAAAATGTGAAAAGGTTGATCCGAACTTTGAATCGGATTCTATTGGGTTGGCTTGTACCTGAGAAATAAGTGTACTAGCTTGGGATAGCTAGAGTCAGAGGTTCTGATGAGTGTATTCAGATTGAATACAGTTTAGTGAATTTGAATTTTCAAGTAGGAGCTTGGGGAGTGGATGTAGGTGCAAAGTTGGCACCGAACCACTATAAATCTTCTTGTTTGTGTTGTGCTTACTTGCTCTCCTTTTAAATTTTTGTATTTTCTTGCATTCTTGCATCCAACTTCTACACCTTGTATAAATTACACTCTCCATACTTATCTTGCTCATTGTTAAATAATCTTCATAGTTGTAAGTTAAGTTTAAAATTTTAAAAATCTAATTCACCCCTCCTCTTGGGTTGCATAGCTGGGCAACAAAAAGGATTGATATAAAATTTTGTTGTGCATTGTGGTTATTAATTTGATCATTGGTTATTCAAGTGAATCGTAAGCTCAAATTCGATGTGAGAATAATACTATGATATTATTCCTAGTTGAAAAGTTGACTATTATTGACAAGATAAATTTTATGAAAAAAAAAGATGTTATTCCAGGATGGATTAAGAAAGTCTTTTATGATGCTTGATTGGAATATTTATCGAAATTGAACTCGATATATGGATCATGTATAAAGTGGCATATTTGGATGAATACATATTTGAAGATATTTCAAAGAAGTCTATTTCTTATTGATGAAATCGATTATGAGATAATAGGATATTCATTGTGTTGAAATATTTGATCTAAATAATAGATCTTATTTGTGTCTCTTGTTGACTATATGATGTGTATAAAATTTTAATTTAAAAATTTCGTATCTAGGTTGATCAAGAGATTTTTTGATATTCTTGTTGAGATTGTTAATGAAAAATTGATATCTTTAGATTAAGATAAAAGATTCGATATATATTTATTTGAGATTATGGGATCCATGTGAATTTATAATTTAAAAATTTTGGATTTAGGAATTGATATGGAGTTCTTTTACTTTTGTTAATGAGGTCTCTAATTGAATCTATTAAGTAGAGAATTGATTTTTTGAGGCTTGTATGATTATTATGAAAGGATACTTGATAGATATTGAAGATCCTGATGATAAAAACTTTAGAAAAGATAATGATTTAAAATTCATATATGTTCTGATTATGTCCTAACTTAATGGAGCATCGAAGGATTTTCTCGTTGATTTGACTTATAAGGATTTTGATTTGGAATTATCGAATTGAATTGATATGAGAATTAAGATTTGATTCATATTGATTATAGTAAACTTATATGATGGTTTTAAATGTAATATTGGACTGAAGGGTTAATCAGAATTATTGTACACCAGTAAAAGTATGAATGAGAATCGAAAGTTAATCTTTGACTTCAATTGAAATTTAAAATTTTAGATCTTTGCTATTGATAAGATAAAGAAATAATTTGATCAAAATTTTTTGGTGAACCTAAGAAATTTTGATTGTTAGAATAGATTGGGTAGTGAAAGCATGGTGATTTGGATTATTTTGAGTAAGTTAGAAATGTTGACTCTTTGAGTTAAAAAATTATGATAGATGATATGATTCAATACAAGAAATTCATTGATATTACAAAGAATAATATTTTAAAAAAATTTTGGACGTCCTTAATGTGATTTTTAAAAGTAGTGCTTCTACCTACTATGCTACAAAAATATTTAGCATCCTAATTTTAAGATGAGTGGATCCTTGATTTTTGATTTTAGATTTAAAATATTTAGAGATAAGTTTTTTTTTATCTTAAAATTGAATAATTATCTATTTATTAAAAATAATTTGAGATTATTTATCGAATAATGATTTTGATCTTAGATTTTTATACTCAAAAGTTTATCTATGGAGAATGTTGTAAAATTTATTTATGATCTTGTGATAAATTGATTAAATCATGAGCAGTTAAGAATTTTTGGTGAAAAATTTGATATTTTTATCTAGAATTGAGAGATTAATTTCGATGATTAGAAATAGTGGTATTGATTCTAATCAATATTAATGATATTGATCTTTTCTTTATGAAATGATTTAATGATAAATTTGCATAAAAAAATTAAAACATCAAAAGTTTGAGGATGAGATTAAAAAGGTAAATTTTCAACTTTTGAAAGCATAAATATAAGAAAATATTTTTAAATTTTGATTGATTTGGATATCATCATGTGATTCATAGAAGTATATTTTCCTATCTTATGATGGGTTGATTAATTTAGAGCGGTTAGTATTTGAAAAAAAAAATTTCTTATTCAAAAATTAGGATATTGATTTTTTTCTGTTTACAAGAGATATGTTTGATTTTGATCTAGTCATGAGGTATTGAATATTATTTTATAGAGAATGAGAGCATGATTTTGAAATCTTAAATCTTGAAAATCTTTGAGATGTTGATTTTGACAATAAGAAAATGAATGGTTCTGTTTCAGATCAATATTTGATGCATTGATCTTTTCTTTATAAAATAATTTAAGAATGAATTGGTATCAATAATTAGAATATTGAAATATTTGGGGGTGAGATTTTTACCATAAATCTCAAGTAAGAAATTATGAAGACTTAAGCAAGAAAATTTTGAGGATAAATTTTTTTTTAGAGGGGAAGAATGTTATGACCTAGCCTAATTGAGCCCTAAACCCAGCCCACAAAAGCCCATCAAAAAAAAAATTGAGGAAGTCTCCCGTAAGGAGTCTTTTTCCTCCCGGCCAGCTCCTAAACAAAGTCGGAAAGCTCACCGAGGAGGAGTCAAACTCCTCCCCTCCAACTCTATTTAAGGGGGAGACCCCTTCTCCCTTCCTCCACCTGAGAATCCCGAGGCAAAATGGTGGGGATCGTCGGAAAATCCTCGCAGAAGCCCGTCATCGTGCTCGCCTTGATTTCTCACCAGAGACATCGTTAGAGCTCAAGGTAAGCCTCGATTTCTCTCTCTCTTTTCTCCTCCTTTCTTTCCATGCTCATGTGCATGATCACCATCGATCGGAGTCGTCGGATTTTGTTGCGGAAGAAATTCCTATTTTTTTTATTGTTCTTCTTAGTTTTTCGACGTCGATGGTCACCACCGATCGTTGGATTCACTTCTTTCGAGCCACTCCATTGTCACCCTTCCACCATTAGCCATCGTCATGCCAGTCGCACCGTTGATCGGCCAACCAAAGGAGGGGACCACACGATCCCCTGTTTCGCCCAAAGGAGGCCACGAGAAGAAGGAAGGAAAAGAAAAAGAAAAAGAAAAGAAAAGAAAAAGAGAAAAAAAAGAAGAAAAAAATAAAAAAAATAATAAATAGACTCTCTCTCCCTCTTTTCTTCTCTCTAATCTCTTTCTAGTCTCTCTCTACTTTCTCTCTCTACTTTCTCTCTCTAATATTCTCTCTCTAGGTTATTTCTCTCTCCTAAGATTTTTAAAATTTTGAGAAGAATGATGATGAATTGAAATTGATCCTAATAATAAATTTTGATCTGTGATCGTCGAACGGTATACCGACATCCACCTTGATCAAACCTAATATTTTTTAAGATTCTATTTTTTATGATTTTATTAAATTATCTACATGATAATTTCAAAATGATTTGATCTGATCGATCGAATTTGTTGAATCATATTGTCTGAAGAGTCCAAGATAAATTTGTTCTCTCTAAAATTTTTTCTCTCTTGATCGATTTCTCTCTCTAAAAAGATTTATCAATAAAGAATTTTTTTTAATATTTTTGATCTGATGAAGAATCCTGATCCATGATTGTCGGGCAGCGTACTGACACTCATCTTGATCAGACCTGATATTTTTCAATTTAATTATCCATGATCCTGATTTAACCATGACTTGGATTAGATCATTTTGATCACACCAATTGAGATGTTGGACCGTGGCACCTGATTAATTTAGATTGTATCTCATAAATTCTCTCCTCTGATTTTCTCTCTTTACTTGATTCATGAATCCAATGAAGGAACCTCGATCTTATCACTTCGAATCCGATTTGATCTGATAGTCAAACTTTGTATCATTTATGTCCTAATTAGATTTTGACCAGATGAAATTAGATGATCGGACCAATCTGGACGATAGGATACATGTATCCATCAATTCTCTTTTTCTTAGTTGTTCTGATCCTTTCAATTATTGAAATTGATCCTTTATAGGATTGTGGATGTTTGATCATGGAATATCACGATATGATCTACCAATAAAATTTTTAGAAGAAAATTTATGGAATTATATGGATTTTTGAAATGCATTCAAGGTAAGTAATGTTTCATATTTTTTAGATTTATTGATAAATTATAATATATTTTTTTGACATAATTTATGAAACGATGCATGAATTGGATGAATGATATTTTGTTATGAAAATATCTTATTTGAAATGTTATGATGAAGCATGATTGAACATATTAATTTTATGATTTATTATATTGATTGATTTCAATGCTACATGATTATATATTTTCTTATCAAAATTAGATTATGAAAGAAGATTTATGAAGAATTATGATATAAGAACAATATAAATTGACAACCTGACTATGTAAAGGATCCTGCCAATGGGGGCATATACGTTGGCAATTGATTTGTCCTGAGGGTTTATGTCGCTAGCGAGACCAGCGATATGTCGTCAGTGAGACCAGCGATAAATCACCAGCGAGACCAACGATTTCGAAGGACTTTGCTGTCAGATGATTCGTAGCTCACTGCAAGAAGATACGTGGTATTATGACCCTGCCACAGAGAAAATATGGTCATAGCTCATGGTTGATGAAAATAACATAAGAATAAAAGAAATTGAAATCTCGAAAGAAAATTAAATTTTTGAAAAAGAAATAAATTTAGCATGAATTATATTTCATAATTAAAGTTGATTTCGAATTGATGAACTTTATATGTATTATTTTCTATAAATAATTATTTACTTTAATGCCTAATAAAATCTACTGAGAGTGATCATTGCTTACTGGACTGTCTAGCTCATTATCTCTTATTTTACTATTTTTACAGATGTTGAGGAATTTAGATGATACAAGATAGGAATGGAAGAGTCATTAGAAGTAGAACTTTCATACTTTTATTTAGACTGAAAGTCTTATTGAATTTAATGTAAGGCTTATTGAACATTGTGAAATTTATTGAGATATTAAAGAAAAAATTTAGATTGTTATAATTTTAGATTTAAATTATTGATAAATTATTTCGCTGTTGCTTTATGATAGCATGATAAGATGTCTTGCATGCTTATGGGGAGAGTTTCCTATGAGTATGTGGTGGTTGCCATGACCTTCGGCTCACAATCTGAGATCGAGGGTATGACACCACTGGAGCTTGCTCTTCCTGCCACGGGCATTATCGGTGGGGAAGGAGCCTTCCTGGCTTTGGGAACAAGGGGAAGAATGCTCCCCTATTTTGTTAAATAAGAAAAAGAAGAAGAGGATGCACGAGTCCTCTGTTTCGTGAAAACAAAAAGAAAATAAGAGAAAAAAAGAAAGAAAAAAAAAGAGTGAGAGATTCTCTCTCTTCCCTCTCTATGTATCTTGAGTTTGAATCCATCTTTCTCTCTAAAAAGTTTCACTTTTTCTCTCTATGGATTTTCTCTGTCTATGATATTTTCTCTCTAAAATTTTCTCTCTCTATATCGATTCTCTCTCTTGATGGATTTCTATATCTAGAAGTCATCTCTCCACGATTAGCTAGTGAGGAGATTTCTTTTGATGATTTTGATCCGATCTCAATAAAAGAAGTCCTGATCCGCGGTCGCTGGGCAGCATCCGGCACCCACCTTGACTCGTTCCGAATATCATTAAATTCAATTTTCTGTAATTGTTGTTGAACTATCTGTATAGTAATTCAACCATGATGTGATCACTTTGATTAATCCTATTCTATTTTATGAATTTTTGTTTTCTTTTATATTCTCTCTCTATATTATTTATGAATACATTGAATCTGACCTAATGCTTCAAACCTGAGTTGATTTTAGTATGGAGTTTTGAATCTCTCTGTCAATCGGACATGTCTACACCATTTGAACTTTCGTTGAGCATCATGAGATCTGGTCCTTGTTGATCTTTATTGAACCATATGTTTGCTATTCTAATCATGAACAGATGAACCTACCTTGATTGGACCGATTGGGACTTTGGACTCTATTATTTTGTCAATCTTATGAAGGTGTCAGAACTAGGATATTTTTATTAAGTTATGGCTTAAGACTAATAGGAGAATATATTTTGAATAATAGGTTCTAAAGAATATTCTCAGAAGTGATTAAATCTATTCGTTTAGTGTTCTGCAAAAATAAGTAATGAAATCGTCTCTTCAAGATATTTCATAATTTATTTTGAAAGTAAATAATTAATCATTAATTTATGCATGATTTATGAAACTGTGTCCTAAATGAAAAATAATTTTTGAAATAGATTTATTGATCATATATATGTTTAGTAGAATTATGAAATCTATATATTATTTTGCAAAAATATTTGATATGGATCAGATTTTATGCTTTCATCCAAATTATGTTCCGACTCTGTCAATGGGGGTTATACGTTGGTTTTTGACTCTGCTAATAAGGTTATATGCTAATTTTTGACCCTGTCAATGAGATTTGTACACTGATTTTTGATCTTGCCAATAGGGATGGTGTATTGGTTTTTGATCCTGTCAATGGGGGTTATATGTCAGCACTCTGATTTAGCTCATTATTTCTGATCCTACCACAGGGATAAGTGTGGTCATAGTCAAGGACTATTGAGTTATATGTGTTTTGTTTCAATTAGATTTATGATTGTGTACATATATATGAATAATTGAAAGAATTTAATTTGCATTGAATTAGTATGGAATATATTCTTTTGTTTATTTATCGCTTTTATTTTTGAACATCACAGCTATGGTAATATCTGAAATATCTATTTAAGATATTCAATAGTTACTAGCTGTTAAGCTCATCACCTCTTTCTTTTATTTTTTTTGGATTTAGATAATTGATTATGAATGTGGGCATCATTTGGGAGAGTTTTTAGAGGTGAGACTTGGCACTATCAGCTTTATTGAGTTTAGATCCTTTATTTTATCATTTTTAGTGGAACTGTATTTGATGTAAGACATATGAATTTTGGATACTATTTTAGTTAATAAATCTAAATTTTAAATTTTAATATTTTAATTAATATCATAATATTGATTGATATCTATTTTGAAATGCCTTGCAAGCTTATGGGAGCGTTCTTCATACATATGCGGTGGTTGCCACGACCCCCGACTCGCGATTTCAGATCAGGGGTGTGACAATTTATATGGTATCAAAATATAAGAAGACAAATTATGACACATAAAATTAGACATAAGTATAGGTGGGTAGATATTAGGGATATTGGGATGATAACTTATATTGATTGTGATATAACTTAAAAACTTAGATTTGATACAAGTATGTTGATGGATTTGAATTAGAGTGTGTAGCGGAAGCATAGTAGTCTAAATTATTTTTAAGCTAAATAAAATGAGAATTTAGTTTGAAAGGTATTATGATGAAAGATTCAATTTTAAAATAGAGAATGACTATGAATTGAGGTAAAAGTAATCTTAAAAATTTTTAGGACTTAAGCAATTAAAATTTCAAGGATGAATTTTTTTTTAGGGGGGAAGAATATATTACTCCAACCCCAATTAAACCCGCTGCATGAATCTTAAAGTGGTGGAAAGGAGAACCAAAAAAAAGATTTCCTTAAAGCCAGCACGTGCTAGAAATTGAAATTACCATGGGAGTAGTGAATTACATGAATGAACTTCCGAAGACTCCTTTTCCGATCAAGAATCCTAAAACACCAAGGATTTTGAAATAAAATCTAACTTTGATTCTTCCCCCCCTAGAGATCTATTTAAAGAGCCTTAAACCTATAGATTTTTCTCACCAAATTCTACTGTCATTAGCTGCCCCTTTTTCTTGTTTTCTTCTTGAAATATCGATAGTTTTGACCTTATTTGTATTGGAATTCGGATACACAGTAAAATTAAATTTTAAAAATTTTTAACATGCAACAACAATTGAAAATATATCATCCGAATCCTAGAACCTAAAATCATCTTGATGCATTCAATCAAACATAAATCACATGTCATATAAAAGGAGGTTAGAAATGTTATACCAAACATGTAGATCTGAGCTGGCCGACAATTGGAATCCTTGAGGCACCCAAATGTGTACCATCCAATGGTGATCCACATGGGTCTCCATCAAAGACTCTCCCCAATCCGGACTCATTGAATTTTCTTGTCAGGAAAATCAGTTGTTGCCCCTTTTCTTTTATCACCAGCAAGAGGGCTAAGGGACACGACAACCCTCATGTCACTTAGCCCTCTTGCTGTCGAACATTTGGACATTGGCAATCCACTCATAAGGTCCCATGAAATCAGCCCTTTAACAGCCTCTAATCATGACCCAAATAGGTGTCATAATCAGACTCAAAACCACACCTAGCCGTCCAACATTTTGGGCATCCAAAACAGATATTTAGTATGAGAAATGGAGGAGTCCTTCTCTAAGAAGACTCCTCCCTTATGGTGCAGATTTTCTGTTTTAGCGTGAACCCTTTCACGCAAGGACCTAGGGTGCTAATTTCAGAAGGCGTGAAAAAATCTCCATGCATAGCATGAAGTTTCCTCCATCTGTCCAACTCTTGGACGTCCAAAATCCACTCATAGTGTGAGAGAAATCTTCCTTTTATTGCATGGAGATCCTTAGGCATGAAGACCTTCTTCATTTGCGCATGGTGGCCCATTTGATGTCCAACACTTGGACGCCAGAATTCTGCATTAGTGTGGGAGAAGTCTATCTTGCAGGGAACTCTTTCGGCATCTCAAATCCCAAGTGATAAGATAACATAAAAAACATGAACTCTTATCTTAAGAAGGGAGATGAAGGAGTGCCATCTCATGGTGCAAATACACCACACGCTAAACCCCAAGAGACGCCACCCTTCGCAGTGTGAAAACTTTTAATGCAAAAATAGGAAGAGAATAATGGCGTGGAGACTTCCTTCGTGGATTCTTCTTTAATATCGCGCCAAACATTTTGACGTTTGCTTTTCTCGAGAAGAACAAAGAAGGCATGGAAAGAATTTAAGGAATCATGGACTCTTCCTTAAATCCCAATAATGCATGACACTCCTTTCACGCAAAAGCAATCAAGAGCGTGGGAATAAGGAGGATTGCACCATCTTGACGTGGAGAGTTCCATCTTCACGTGAAAACCCAAAGATGGTGTGGAATCTTTTCTTGTGTCCAACACTTGAACACCCAAAAATCAAGGAGCCATGGATCCACTTCAAAATAGGATTTGAACCATTCAAAACCTGATGAGAAGTCCAATAGAATTTGGTCTTTGACTAATTAAATCCCATTGCCAAAATTGAATCCAGTTAGATTAGGGATTAGGGTTTAAACACGTGCTAGCATGCTTGACTCAAATCTATTTAGGATTTCAACCAAATCCAATTCAATTAGGTTCAACAAGACCTAATAAAAAATCTAAGATCAATTTTCTTTTGTGTGTGACCCATTAGGTTTCACATCTAATTAGTAGTAGGTCAGGTCCATGTGCACCTAATCTAATTAGATCCAATACACAATGAACCCAAATCCATCAATTAATCAGAACTCTTCTAATTAATTTATAGAATTAAACTCCTTTAATTCACAGAGACCTACAAGTCAAGATTGATATCTAGCAACGTGTCATGACTACCCAGAAGATATGAAATTTGATGAAATATCAAAATTATCCTTTCATGGTAAGTTACTATGCAATTCAATCCTTTGATCACACAACATCCCGAACAGACCATGGGCATGGAATCATGTCAAGCCCAAACATCTATCCATATGTATCTTAATCTGATAATGATGACTCAATTGATGAACCAGTAGAAATACTTTCTACAGTTTATTTCTACTCTAGCCAGAGACTTTCTGAGTCATCATCCTATGAGATCACATAGGATGTTCTCTCCTCTTATAAGGAGTGACCAATTCCTTATTGACTAGTCATAACCTTCATGCACACTTCACAAAATCCAAAACATCCTACACATATCTCAAAGTGGTATGCTAGGGAATGAATCAAAGTAGGGATCCATATACATAAGGTACCATGATGAACTTAGGTCAAAGGATCACTTGCACCACTCCTATTGGAGAACTATCTTTTGACATGCTAGTAAGGCTCCATCAGATGTTCTCCTTATGAATCAGTTCAATAAACTCATTCTCTAATGAGCACCTACACTCTCATATTAGTGTCACCATACAAGTGATTGTGAAATCAATCATCCTCTCCATCGAGTATATATAGGATGTACCAGTCTTACCGGCATCATTGATCCCCGACTTGATGATCCTATGACTGAAAATATTTTAGATTGGGGCTATCAAAGTCTTAGGTCTTACTGGCATGATTTCATCATGGTCCTAAAATTATTTTCCTAATCTATAGGGTTCGTCATAATCATAATAATATGATACAGCAAATGACGAAACACAATGCCTCATAAATATAAAAAATAACTAATATCATACGAATGAGTAAGAAGATAACACAGAATAGTCCCATCGCATCAACTATATGATTAGCTTGTAGGCCATTATTCTTTCAATCTTCAACTTACACTAAAGCCAATCACTCCTATACCTGATGCCCATGCTGTCAACATGGCGATCACACTGCTGCTATGTCAAGGCTTAGTGAACAGGTCCATTATGCAGTTCTTTGTATCAACTTACTATGATCACATCATGAATGAGGTTAAAGTGTCTTAGGATATGTGTGGGCTTCTAGTGAGACCACACCCAACTCAGTGATGAACCCTTTCATCAGCGACTTTTCTTAGCAATCTTCACTTACAGCAATATACTGAGCCAACTACAGTTTGCTGTTTGAAACTTTTTAAAATTCACTACTTCTCAAGTACTCGAGAATATTTTTCATAGTTTTTCAATGATCCTTTCTTAGATCTACCTAAAAACTAATGCATCAGGCTTAGCACATAGAATATATAGGTAAGTAAACTCTTTTACACCCATTCATGTTGAACCCTTTCAACATGAAATTAATGTACCTAGATTGGGACAAGCCAAGCACCCACTTAGATCTATCTCATAGATCTTAATACCAACTATATCAGATGCTTCACCCAGTCTTTCATGAAAAGTTTTTGTGATTAGCCAGATCTTGATCGATCGAAATATTAAGACAACTTTTCAATGAGTAGTATGTCATCCGCATACAAATTCAAGAAGTTAGTGGGACTCCCACTAATCTTCTTGCACACACACGGTTCATTCATATTTTGATAAAGTCAAATAATTTGACTAACTCATCAAAAATGGATGTACCAACTCCTCTATGCTTGCTTACTACATTTGCCCTCTCACTAGGGTCAAATCTCTCTGGCTGATATTCAGCTAAAGTAAACAACATCCTGATGGACATATCTATTAGCAACCTATTGGGCCACACCTATAGGTACATCAATCATACTCCATACTTGGTTGATATATAAAGAGTCCATCTCGAATTTCATGGCTCTAAGCCATCTGTCAGAGTCTCTACTGATGACTATTTCCAAATAGGTCACGGGATCATCATTCTCAATGATGTATAGCTTATTGTCATTCTCAATGACAAAATCTATTTCTGAGTGGTACATTACCCACTGTGATTAATCTTTGGAGAGAAGATATGTGTCAAGATTGTGCCTCATCAATGGGCACATCTGTTGGGTTCCGGTGGCACAGCGGAAAGGTTAGGTATTTAAAATTTTCATTCAAAACACCTAATGCATCGGAAGCCCTAATGCCCAGAAACTCTTGACTATAATAATCAAAGCATAATAAATATAAATTAGGATAAGAAGAATACCTATAGCGCTAATCTCAATTTTCACAAGGTATCCAAGTGTCTGCCCTCCAATGGTGATCCACACGAAAATCAAACCAAAGACAGCGCTCCTTCTTCATCTTGCTTCAAGAGTTCTAGCCCCTAGAACTCGACTACCCTCGTACTGGTCAAGTTTCTTCAAGAACCTGACCTCACCCTCTTAGAACCTCCTCTGAACTTCTAATTCTCCTTCTTTAGGACCCTTACAACCCTTGTTAAGACCAGATAAGGCTTTGTCTTAAATCCCAAAGCCTTGTCCTAAAACTAAGATAGGTTGTAAGAAAGAAAAGAGAGCAACAGGAGAGAAATTGGAAACCCCTCTTAGATTCATCGGATACCCAGTGCCCTGGCCTATTTATAGCCACCAGAGAGATGCCAAAAGAGAGGGACATGCTTTATCCCAAAAGGCTTATCTGATCTGATTATCAGAGATAAGAGTTCCTTCAAGCAGAAGGACTCTTATCCATGATACGTCGATCAACATCCTGGTCTGCGCACGTGCAATCAAAGAACATGTCCCTTCTCAAATCAAAAGAATTCTCAAAAATCCACGTGGATTGAGAATTCAATCTAGATTTTAGAAAATTAAAAATAGTGATAAAATTCTCATGGAAGGATGATATGCTCGCACCTCTTCACACGAGTGCTGATCACCATGCATGCAGGCATTAGGACCAACTTATGGCATCTGTGTGGCATCTAGATAAGTCTGGAAAAATTCCAAAAAAATTATGAAAAATAGCTTATCAAATATATAATGTTATCACCAAAATTTGTTCCAATCTAAAGGCATTTGATAGAAAGAAGGACTCTCCAAATCATGGAGAGACGTGACACTTCTGCACACGTGAGACATCCTTCTTTTTCCAATTTTTTATCTTTCCCAAAAATTTTAGAAAAAATATATCTCATACTTTGAGATGTGTATCAGAGGATGGAGGGTGATGTGAGCTACCACACATAATTTTAATATTACAAAAAATAATATTTTTTCTTCTACCCATGCCAACACTTCTATGCAGAACCTGTTTTGCACCAAGAGTCTACCACAACTTGGACTCTTCATAATTGGTGTTAACATGAGATGTGGTGCCCCAATTTGGGCTGCTTCCTGGTGACATGTCCTGACCCAAATGTCTACTAAATTGGGCTAGCTAATTAGCAAGGGATGGGACCAAATTGGTCTCCAAAAGAGCAAGGGTTTCCACATGTGCTAGCATGCTTACTAGAACCTTGATTGAATCCAAAATTCCAATCAACCTTTTTCAAAAGGGTCCTTGGCCAATTTTCATATGTGTGTGACCCATTAGATTTTACATCTAGCCAGTAGTAGGTCCGGATATAAATTAACAAAATTTGATTAGATTTCAATTTAATCGATTTTAGTCCAATCGAGCTAACCTGAGTTCAATAATTAGAATCATTTCTAATTGATAATCGAATTAAACTTTTTAATTTGGTCAAAAACCTACAAGTCAAGATTGACAGCTAGCAATGTATCATAACTACCCAGAAGATATGAAATTTGATGGAAATACCAAATCTACCATTCAGTGGTAAATTACCGTGCAATTCAATCCTTCGATCATCCTTGCACCCTGAATATGTTCATGAGTATGGAATCATGTCAAACTTAAACATATATTCATATCGATTCTCAATTAACCAATAATGACTTCAATGAAGAAGCATTAGAAATTCTTTCTAATCTAATTTCTGCTTTTGGCCAAAAGACTTTTCTGAGTCATCTAGGATTGAGAATACATAGGATGCGATCTCCTCTTACTAGGAGTGATCGATTCTATATTGACCTACTCACAACCTCATATACACTCTACCATATCCAGAATACCCCATACATATCTTAATGCCATGCCGGAGTATGAACCAAAATATGGGTTCATGTGCACAAGATTTCATGGTGGTTTCAGGTCTAAGGATCACTTGCACAACTTTCACTTAGAGAACCATCTTTGACATGCAAATAAGGCTTCCATTAGATATTCTCTTTCATCGAGTCAATTCAATAGACTCATTTCTCAAATGAGCACCCACATTCTTGTATTAGTATCTCACACAAGTGGCTAGTGAGATCTGCCACCCTCTCCATTGAGCATACATAGGATGTGCCAGTCTATCTGGAACATTGATCCCCGACTCAATGCTCCTACGATCAGAAATATTTAAGATTAGGATTTTAGGATTTTAAATCTCACTAGCATGACCCATTCATGTCTCCTAAAATCATTATCCTAATCTTTGGGGTTCATCATAATCTTAGACATATTAAGATGCAGCTAATATGATGAATCAATGCCTCAAATAATAAATATCGTTTCATGAGTTGAAAAATTTTAAAAAAAGTTCCATCGCAACACACTTACGATTGGCTGATAGGACACTCTTCCTTCAATCTCTCACTTGCACTAAATCCAATCGCCGTTGTATCTCATACAATTAAGATGGCGATCATATAGCTACTGTGGTATGGCCTTAGTGAATAGATCTGCTATATTGTTCTTTCTATCTACTTGTTCCAAGACAACATCTTATCTTTAACGAGATGGAAACGTCTGAGGATGTGGTTGGATCTATAATGAGACTTAGGTTCCTTATTTTGAATAAAGACCCCAGTATTATCACTATAAAGTGACACCGATCCTTCAATCTTAGGAATGACTCTTAAATCCATGATGAGTTTCTTCATCCAGACAGCTTCCTTAATGGCTTCACTTGCAGCAACATACTCTGACTCAATAGTTGAGTCAGTTACTATCTGCTGTTTGAAACTCTTCCAACTCACTACTCCATCAATTAGGATAAACACATACCCTGATATTAACTTGCTATCATCTGCTTTCCAATGATCCTTCCTTAGATCAGCCTAAAATCTACTAGCTATGCCCAAAGCATAAGCTACATCAGGCTTGGTACATAGCATGGCATACATTATTGATTCCACAGCCAAAGCATAAGAGATTTTATTCATCTTTTTCCTCTCTTCTGGTGTCTTTAAGACATATTTTCTTAGAGAAACGTATACCATAACTTACAGACAAGTAACCTTTCTTACTTGCCTCCATATTAAATCTCTTTAATATGAGATCTATGTACCGTGACTGGGATAAGCCTAATATCCTTTTAGATCTATCTCTATAGATCTTTATACCCAGTATATAAGATGCTTCACCCTAGTCTTTTATGGAAAACTTATTTGATAGCCAAGTTTTGACCGATTGCATCATTGGGATATCATTTTCAATGAGCAGTATGTCACCGACATACAGAACCAAGAAGACAATAATACTCTCACTTATCTTCTTATATACACATGATTCATCTATATTTTTGATAAAGCCAAACTCTTTGACTGTCATACCAAATCGGATGTTCTAGCTCCTCAAAATCTGCTTCGATCCATAGATGGATCTCATTAGCCTGCATACTTGATTTGCTCTCCCACTTGAGATAAATCTCTCTGGCTGAGTCATATAGACCTCTTCCTCTAGATTACTATTGAAAATCGATCTTGACATCCATCTACTAGATTTCATAATTGTAGTATGCTGCTATAGCAAGCAAAATCCGGACGAACTTGAGCATAGTCACTGGTGAGAAGGTTTCATCATAGTCAATTCCTTGCGTTTGATTGAAACTCTTCGCCACTAACCTAGCTTTGTAGGTTTCTACTTGGCCATCTACTCTGATCTTCCTTTTGAAGATCCACTTGCACCCTATTAGGGTCACACCCTCAGGTGCATCAACCAAGGTCTACACTTGGTTGGTATTCATCGAGTCCATCTCAGATTTCATAGCTTCCAGTTATCTGTTCGATTCTCTATTCATAACAGCTTCCGAATAGATCAGTGGATCAACATTCTAAATGATGTTGATAGAATTGTTATTCTCAATGATAAAATTATATCTCAGAGATGCTTGACACACTCTATCTAACCTTCGAAGAAGAGATGTGTATAGTGGATGTACCTCATCCTTGGGTACTTTTGATTGAGGATCTTCTTATGGTCCAACCACTGATATTTCTGGATCAGTTTGTAGATCATGAACTTTCATAAATTCAATATTCCTCTCACTGCCTCTTTCTTGGATAAATTCATGTTTCAAGAAAGTGGCGTGCCTACTAACAAACACCTTTTGTTCAGTAGAGTGGTTGAAATAGTATCCATTAATTTTTTTAAGATACTCTACAAACTTACACTTGTTTGATCTAACACTAAGCTTATGTCCAAAAAATATTTTTGACGTAAGTAGGATAGCCCAAAGTCTTAAGATGTTTAAGATTAGGCTTCCTTCCATTCCATATCTCATATAGAGTGCTTGCAACAGACTTTGAAGGTATTCTGTTTAATATATATGTGGCAGTTTCTAAGGCATTATCCCTAGAAAGATATTGGGAGATCGGTGAAGCATATCATAGACCGCACCATATCCATTAAAGTGTGATTCCTCCTTTCTACTATACTATTTAATTGAGGTGTATAAGGAGGGGTCCATTCAGAGAGAATACCTTTACTTTTAAGATGATCAAGAAATTCACTGGATAAGTACTCTCCTCTTCGATCAGATCGAAGAATTTTGATACTTTTTTCAGTTTGTTTCTCGACCATACCTTGATACTCTTTGAACTTATCAAAAGCTTCAAATTTATGTTTCATAAGATACACATATCCGAACCTTAATAAATTATCTGTAAAGGTAATAAAATAGGAGTATCTTCTTCTGGCCTGAGTTGTTATCAGTCCTTATACATCTATATGTACTAGAGCTAACAACTCATCTATCCTCTCTCCATATCCAGAAAATAAAGTCTTGATCATCTTATCCATGAGACAAGATTTATAAGTTCCCAATGATTCATAATCATTTGGGTCAAAGAATTCATTTGGGTCAAAGAATTCTTCTTTGTATAACTTGTTTATCCTTGACTCACTAATATGACCAAGATGACAATGCCAAAGATATGTGACATTCATATTTTCTCTCTTTTTTTCATATTTCTTTCAATATGAAAAATATTTTTATTGAGTACAAGAATTAAAAGATTGTTATCAATATAACCACTACCATAAAATTCATTAGAAAAAAAAATGGAGCATCTATTTTTTATTAGCTTTATTTTATAATCTTGTTTTAATAACAAAGGTATAGAAATAATATTTCTAATGATCTTTGGCATGTAATAACAGTCTTTTAATTCTAAAATTTTTCTCTGAAGGTAAATCAAGCATACAGGTTCTCACAGCCTCTGCGCTAATGGACTCTCCACTTACACCATAAAGCTCGAGGTTACCTCTTTTCAGATCTATGATATTCTGTAGTTGCAATAATGAACTACAAAAGTATGATCCACTAGTGGTATCCAATACCCAAATATCTGAATCACTCAATAAAAATAGGTCTATATCATATACACACCTTTTGGTGTTACACTTGTACTCTACTTCAATCTTACAAGATTATTCTTGCAATTATGCTTCTAATTTTTAAATTTACCATAAATAATATCCATACGGACATCATTACCTTCTCATTATTACTGACCAAATTAGAGTCAGAAATATCCAGAATATCGGAGTTCTTTTCTGATATAAACCTAATTTGTAAGTTCCTCAACCAATCCACATAATTGTATCGGTCAACATAGTTTTATTTATTGTATCATGGGGTAAAAATAAAGAAGCCATAATATAAACTTAAATCTACATAAAATAATAGTATAAGCAGACCACTCATGTTTGACATGCATAACTAGATGAGGACTTTTAAAACTAGTTATGTCTCCCACTATTTTATCAGATACCATAGCCCTCTCCTATGGTAAACGAGATATATTTTATATTTATCTTAGTGAAATTGAGATCCTAATTCCTCATAACGATCTTGTGTTAACACAACAAATCCTTATGAGTTCATAGGTAGAAAACTCTTTTCAATTACATCTCATGCAATTCTCAATATTTTATCTTGACCTCTAAAATATTATTAGCCTTGTGTTAACACAACAAGCTATAATATTTTAGTTAAGTAAGACCCTTCATTTCAACACAGTCAAAATCGAATATAACTGCCCTTGTGTTAGCACAATAAAGCAGTATATCCAAAATTACCGTAAGCATCTTTTATGCATCAGGATTATGTTATATCAATCCTTATGACAAGCCTTATGGTAACACAACAAACTAGCCATAGTTCATGATGTAGCATTAACCTAGCATGAAGGAAGGCCCTTAGTAGTGTTTAAAACACTAAGCTACCTTCATTTAAGATTCGAACTAGTCTAATTGGCCAGAAAAGTGTTAAGATTGGTGGGGGTCCCCCCATTGCTTTTCTTAGACACTAATAAAATTGGTCAGATCAGCAACGAAACCAATTAAATAACCACCGCACTTGAAACACTCCTTGGACACCAATTAATTAATCAATTCAAGAAAATAGGTTAGCTTCTGGTTCACAACACTATGACTTAATATGATTTTTATGAGAGCTATAATGGTCTTAAACACATCCTAATTCAATCTATCATAAGAATGCACTATAATAGTTGTATCTTAATAATCATAACAACTAATTATGGCATCTTATCATATCTCTAAGATATGGAAGCAGAATCATATAATATGATTATAACTAAATATCTCAAGCATATCATATATGCATGAAGTTCTAATAATATACATGAATATAAAACTCTTTTTTCACGGTTCTTCTTCTTGAAACATCACAGTGGCACCCCTACATGCCATAAGAGTATCCTATTGAATAAGAAGAGAGGGTCTTTGAACCCTACTTGATGGCTTGATGATGAACTCCAATTAGAGTACTAAGCTACTAAGAAAATTCTACACATACATCATGTATTTTAAATTTAAAACATATCTTTAAGACATGATAGGGTTTGGATGTTCAATCGGGTTCAACCCTTGACCCGACTTGAACCAAACAAAAAACTCATGCTTGATCACAATCAAGATAATAATTTAATCTTTGATTATATAAATCAAGATAGGCTCTGATACCATTGTTGGGTTTCTGTGGCACAGCGGAATGGTTAGGTGTTTAAAATTTTTATTCAAAACATCCAATGCATCGGAAGCCCTAATGCCCAGAAACTCTTGACTATAATAATCAAAGCATAATAAATATAAATTAGGATAAAAAGAATACCTGTAGTACTAATCTTAATTTTTATATGGTGTCCAAGTGTCCACCCTTCAATAGTGATCCACACAGAAATTGAACCAAAGACAGTGCTCCTTCTTCACCTTGCTTCAAGAGTTCTAGCCCCTAGAACTCGACTAGCCTCGTACTGATCAAGTTTCTTCAAGAACCTGATCTCACCCTCTTAAAACCTCCTTTGAACTTCTGATTTTCCTTGTTTAGGACCCTTACAATCCTTGTTAGGACCAGATAAGGCTTTGTCTTAAATCCCAAAGCCTTGTCCTAAAACTAAGATAGGTTATAAGAAAGAAAGGAGAGCAACAGGAGAGAAATTGGAAACCCTTCTTAGATTCATCGGATACCCAATGCCCCGATCTATTTATAGCCACCAGACAGATGCCAAAAGAGAAGGACATGCCTTATCCCAAAAGGTTTATCTGATCTGATTATCAGAGATAAGAGTTCCTTCAAGCAAAAGGACTCTTATTCATGATACGTCGATCAGCATCCTGGTCTGCGCACGTGCAACCAAAGAAGAAATATTTTCATGTCCTTATCAAATCAAAAAAATCCTCAAAAATTTATGTAGATTAAGGATTCAATCTAGATTCTAAAAAATTAAAAATGGTGATAAAATTCTCACGGAAGGATGCTATGCTCGCACCTCTTCATGCGAGTGCTGATCACCACGCATGCTGGCATCAGGACCGACTTATGGCATCCGTATGGCATCCATATACATCTATAAAAATTCCAAAAAAATTATCAAAAATATCTTATCAAATGTAAAATATTATGTCTAAAAATTGTTCCAATCTGAAACCATTTGGTAGGGATAAGGACTCTCCAAATCATGGAGAGATGTGACGCTTCTGTGCGCACGCGCGCGAGACATCCTTCTTTTTCTAATTTTTTATCTTCCCAAAAATCTCAGAAAAAATATATCTCATACTTTGAGATGTGTACCAGAGGATGGAGGGTGATGTGAGCTATCACACATAATTTTAATCCCACAAAAAATAATATTTTTTCTTCTACCCACGCCAACACTTGTACTCAGAACCTGTTTTGCACCAAGAGTCCACCACAACTTGGACTCTTCATAATTGGTGTTAACATGGGATGTGATACCCCAATTTGGGCTGCTTCTAGGTACCATATCCTGACCCAAATGTATACTAAATTAGGCTAGCTAATTAGCAAGGGATGGGACCAAATTGGTCTCCAAAGGAGCAAGGGTTTCCACACGTGCTAGCATGATTACCAGAACCCTGATTGAATCCAAAATTCCAATCAACTTTTTTCAAAAGGGTTCTTGGCCAATTTTTATATGTGTGTGACCCATTGGGTTTGACATCTAGCTAGTAGTAGGTCCGGATATAAGTTGATCAAATTTGATTAGATTTCAATCTAATCGATTTTGGTCAAATCGAGCTAACTCAAGTTCAATAATTAGAATCATTTCTAATTGGCAATTGAATTAAACTCTTTAATTCGGTCAAAATCCTACAAGTCAAGATTGACATCTAGCAACATATCATGACTACCCAAAAGATATAAAATTTGATAAAAATACTAAATCTACCCTTCAGTGGCAAATTATCGTGCAATTCAATCCTTCGATCATCCTTGCACCCTAAATATGTTCATGAGTATGGAATCATATCAAACTCAAACACATATTCATATCGATTTTCAATTAACCAATAATGACTTCAATGAAGAAGCATTAAAAACTCTTTCTAATCTCCTTTCTGCTTTTGGCCAAAAGACTTTTTTGAGTCATCTGAGATTGAGAATACACAGGATGCGATCTCCTCTTACTAGGAGTGATCGATTCCATATTGACCTACTCACAACCTTCATACACACTCCACCATATCTAGAACATCCTGTACATATCTTAATGCCATGTCAGGGTATGAACCAAAATATGAATTTATGTGCACAAGATTCCATGGTGGTTTCAGGTCTAAGGATCACTTGCACAACTTCCACTTAGAGAACCATCTTTGACATGCAAATAAGACTTCCATTAGATGTTCTCTTTCATCTAGTCAATTCAGTGGACTCATTTCTTAAATGAGCACCCACATCCTTGTATTAGTGTCTCACACAAGTGGCTAGTGAGATCTGTCACCCTCTCCATTGAGCATACATAGGATGTACCAGTCTATCTGGAACATTGATCCCCGACTCAATGCTCCTACGACCAGAAATATTTAAGATTAGGATTTTAAGATTTTAGGTCTCACTAGCATGACCCATTCATGTCTCCTAAAATCATTATCCTAATCTTTGGGGTTCATCATAATCTTAAACATATTAAGATGCAGTTAATATGATGAATCAATGTCTCAAATAATAAATGTCGTTTCATGAGTTGAAAAATTTTAAAGAAAGTTCCATCGCAACACACTTACAATTGGCTTATAGGGCACTCTTCTTTCAACATTTGGTTGAGGAACAACTTGTGGTCTCTTCACAAGTAGATGTGTGATAGTTTGTAGGTCTTAAACTTCTTAAGTTTAATGATCCTCCCACTGTGAGTGGGGTGCCTATAGACAAACACTTTTGTTCAGTGCGGTGGTAGAAGTAGTATCACATACTCTTCGTAGAATAACCTATAAACCTACATTTATCTAATCTAGGACAAAAGCTTATGTACATCAACTCTTTTCATATAAGCTGGGTAACTTGCTTCTTTATTTTTCATATCTCATATGGAGTACTAGTAATTGATATAGATGGCACCTTTTTCAAAACATATGCAATAATTTTTAGGGTATATCCCTAGATTGAGATTAGAAGATCCATGAAGCATATGGTGGACCACACCATATCTCATATGGAGTATCCATCTCAAGCCTGAGTTGTTATTAGCCTTCCAACATCTGTATGCACAAGGCCCAACAGCTCGCTTGCCCTATCCTCATATCTAGTAAATAGAGATTAAGTCATCTTTTTATCCAACTTCCATATTCCTTGTAGTCCCTGCAATAACTTGCATAAACGGAAACTATAGAAGGTATCAAATACTTAAGAATCGAAGCTGAAAAATTGATTTGTATCATATACAAATCTTTAGCAGATGCAACATTTGTATTCTGCTATTGCTTCATACTTGTAAGACAACTCTTATAATTTTCTTTCCAATACTCAATATTGCTACAATAGAAAAAGGTACCTTAGGCGGAGATATTCTTCACCTTTTTCTCCTTGATGATGCGATCTAGAAAGAAGAAATTAGGAAGTATTTGCAGGATCAAATCCTTGCTCTACTCACCATCCAATACAAGAATCTAACTGACTTAATCGTATAATCAAGTCAATCAGGATATACACGATAGTCGCACTGTCAACCCGCCATATATCATATATGATTTTTTCTTCTTTATAGCATCATCTTTGATCGAATCAGGATTAGCAGAATAAAAAATATAGAAGATATTCTTCTAGGTGAGAACTGTTTTCAGGTTCCTCAATCAGTCCATATGGTTCATTTCGATCAACGTATTGGCATCAAACATGCCATGCAGTGATAGCGAAGATGCAAATGAATATAAGAACCAAGTATAAAGGGACTATCATGATGACATGCACAATTTAGATGAGGTCTTTTATCTAATTATGTCTCCCACTTATTTTGCGAATTTCATAGCCCTCAAGTGTGGAAAATAAGAAACTCTGGCAACAAATTTTCAAGTAGGGTTAAGATCCTAATTCTTTATAAAAGCCTTGTGGATAGCATAACAAATTTTTATGAGTTCAAAGATAGGTAACTCTTTATCAATTGCATCTCATGCAACTTCCGACATAATTTTTGCCTTTAAAACACTTATAGTCTTGTGGTTAGTACAACAAACTATAGTGTTTCAGTTAAGTCATATTTTTCATTCTCATATGGTCATATCTGAATAATACTACCCTTGTAGATAATATAACAAAGTATTGCTATCTAAATAAGCTAAAGCATCACTAAATCAACATCATATCAAATCCTATAGCAAGTCTTATGGATAGCACAGCAAACTCACTATAGTTTTTGACATACTCTATTGACTTAGCATGAGCTATAACATAAGCATCAATATGCACTAAGTCAATATCACATCTAGCCCTATAGTAAGCCTTGTAGATAGCACAACAAACTCACTATAGTTTTTGATGTACTCTATCTACTTAGCATGAAGGAAGGCATGGGTAGTATTCTTAATACTTCACCATTACAACTTAATATAATTTTGTATGAGGGTCTTTGGTCTCAAGTACATCCAGAATATTTAAATATGCATCATAGATAATATATATGGATATTTAACGACTAGCATATGGATATTTAAAATATGGAAACAGGATCCATCTAGGATTTTTGATTCGGGTTCAACTCTTGACCCAATTTCAATTATAAATCAACCACATGTCACCTTTTTGAGTTAAGTTAACTAATTCTTAAATAAATTCTAATCAAATTAGATTCATAAAGATTCGATCAATTATAACTCAAGTCTTAATCAAATTAGGTCAATGACAATTTAACTTTAATTGAACATAATTTCTAATCAAATTAGAATTATGAATCTGATTTGATCTATAATCATAAATCCTAATCAAATTAAGTTGATAAATTGTGGTCAAAATAAATCCATCAACAAAAACCCTAAATAAAATTTGAAGCATTACTTCCATGATTGATATTCTCAACCACCCACATGACTAGGTCAAGAACCATGATGGAAGATCCTACCATGACCAACACCCTGCCTATGGTGACTGGCCCTGGGTCTATGGTATGTGCATCACATGTTACAACCCATCACCTTGCGCATCACATGCATAAGGCAGCAATTCCATGAAAATTTCAGATTATCAGGTCTAGCCCAAACTTGTCACACAAGTCGTGAAGCCATGAAATTATATGCCAGGATTTCGATCATGGACAAGATAACTTGTCATAGCCCAAGCCCAAGCTAGATTAACAGACCCAAGCCCAAAACGAAAAAAAAAAAACAGAGTAAAAATCGGGAAGAAGACTCCCGGTAGGAATCTTCTTCTCCCGTGAGACCCAAGCCTATTGGGAGTCCTAGGATCTCTTGAAATCCTAGGACCCTCTATAAGAAGGTCTCCCCTCTCTCTTGAGATCGATCATCGGCCTCTTCTCCCTCTCTTTCTCTCTGATTTTCCCGAAGTAGAGCCGCGGGCACTGTTGGTTTCTCGCCGTGATTGCCCGCCGATGAGGTCACCGGAGGCCGAGGTAAGCCTTCCTCCTTTTTCTCCCTTCCTTCCTCTTCCTCCCATGCCTTGTGCGTGGCTGCCGGCGACGAGCGTCGCCGATTTTCGATCGGGGAAAGAGACCTCTGTTTTGGTCTCTTTTCCGTGGATTTTTTCGGCACCGACGATCGAAATTGATCGCCGGCCACGCTCCTCCGTGACCGGGGGAGTGGCCCCCGTCGATCGCCGACCTCCGCCGCGGCGGCCATGGCCCGAACGGTCGGTCAAGACCGGAGGATGCCGGTCCTCTGTTCCGGCACGGGAAGAACCAAGAAAAAAGGAAAGAAAAAGAACAAAAAGAAAAAAAAGAAAAGAAGAAAAAGAAAAGAAAAGAAAAGAAAATAATAATAATAATAATAATAATAATAAATAAATAAATATATATTTATATATATATAAGTAAGTAAATAAATAAATAAAAAATAAATAAAAAAATTGAAATTGATGAGAGAGAGAGTTTCTCTCTCTTCTTTCAGTCTGAAACCTGACTTTCTCTCTCTGGAATTGGACTTCCTCTCTCTACTTTCTCTCTCTAGAATTTTCTCTCTCTAGGATATTTCTCTCTCTTGATGGATTCCTCTCTCTCTAAAGTTATTCCTCTAGGATTAGCGTAGTGGGAGGTCTCATCTGATGATTTTGATCGAGTTTAGGAAAGAGTCGATTTTAAGTGAGGTTTTGAATTGGGATTTGTTTAGATTTAATTTTAAATTTAAAATTAATGTAAAAATATAATTTTGAATAATAGGCACGGAAGAATCACCTAGAAGTTAGTCGATCTGTTCATTCAGTGCTCCGTGAAAGGTAAGTAATGAATCATCTTCTCGAGATATTCCATATTTATTCTGAAAATAAATAATTATTCTCTGAAATTATGCATGATTTATGAAATTATGTTTTGAAAGAAAAGTGCTTTTGAAATGTTATGGTATATCGATTTATGCACATATTTAGTGAAAGATTATGATATATATTATGGTACAAAGTGTTTTGATACAGATCGAATTTATGCTCTCAGCCTAACTATGTTTCAATGGGCCCCGCCAATGGAGATTATACGTTGGTACTCAGTGGACCCTGCCAGTGGGGGTTGTGCGCTGGTGTTTGTGGACCCTGCTAGTGGAGGTTGTGCGCTGGTATTTGTGGAGCCTGCCAGTGGGGGTCATGCGTTGGTATTCTGTGGACCCCGCCAATGGGGGTTAAACGTTGGTCATAGTCAAGGCTGTTGAGTTACGAGTGTTTTGAATCGAATCGGATTTATGATTATATTATATGTGAATATTTGAAAATATTTGATTTGTATTAAATCAGCATGAAATATATTCTTATGTTTATTGCTGTTGGGAAATGTGTCCCAAAAAGCCAATCGTCAAGCTGTTGACGGTTGAGCAACCAAGTATTGTAATTGATTTATTAATAAATAAAATATATTTGACATTTTCATCATAAGCTTTCATCTTCTAATGAACTCCATTGTTATGATGAAGTCCTTAGGACTATTTAGATTCGATAAAGAGAGGATTTATCGATTAGTCCTTAAAATTGTTCACGACCAAATGATAAGCTGTTAATAAGGATGACAGCTTCTATCGAGCATAGGTCGCTGTAGGCCATATGGGTTGGTTGTCCTCTTAACCAAGGAGTGTGGAGACACTGGTATGGCATACAGGTGAGATGTAAGGGTACATCGTCATTGAACGTGACCAACTCCAGAGCATTCTGCTATCGAGAATGTCTCTGATGGGATATAGGTATAAGTGTCCCTTAGACTTGAGATCGCCTCAGTGACTTGCAAGCAACTCACTGTGCTTTGGTACTGGACTAACTGAATTTCTAATTCAGGGACGGAAGGCTTCTAGGCACAGTCAAGTACTTGCAAAGTCAGAGTGTGATCGAGATGGGATTGACCACTCCAAGAGTTGGAGAAGAATGAGTCGCTGTATTTCAATTTAGCAAAACCTTGGCCAGGGTAATCCATCAGATGGATTTGATATTTTGAAATACAATGTGGACAACCTGATCAGAGTTGACAGTTGAGCTCTGGGGTGTCCTATGATCATTTTGGTCAAGGGGATGAATTATATGAAAACTATATCCGCATGGGTTCTCAGGATGTTGTTCTACACATTCGACCTATCCGGTCGTCAGGTACCATTGCTAGATGGTCACTTCGATTGGTATAGAAATTTGTTCCTATGCTACCGGCTTAGGTTCGGACCTATGAGGTCACACACATTAGAGTTCATGATCCGATCAGATGGTTGATCAACGATTAAGAATCGTTCTAGGGTTAAATGATCAATACGATTGACATTTAACCCAGTGCAAGTGTTGCAGGAGGATCGATTAGCAATTTGATTGCTAATTGACTTAATTTGATTAAACCAATGGGCTGAGATTAAGTCTAATTAAATATAATTTAATTAGATTTGGTTTGGGCTTGATTGGATCAAGTCCAATTGGTTTATTGGATAAGCCAAGTGCAAGGAAAGACTAGTCCTAGTTCAACTAGGACTTGGGTCAATCTAATTTCTAATTTGATTAGAAAATTAAATCAGATTTAAATCTAATTTAATTTGATTAAATTAGGTTCTTAATTAGGTTAAGACCTATTTTAATTAGGTTGATCTAATTTTGATTTGATTTGGTTTGGGAAACCAAATTAAAACAAGTCATGAGACAGAATCCTAGTCGGACTAGGATTCCACCTTGCGCCACATAAGCCTTATCCACGCCCTCTCTCTTATTCAACGCCAATCTCCACTTATTTTGTGTAACAAAAGCCCTCTCCCAGATCTCTCTCACGTTCACAAAAGGTCTCTTCTCTTCTTTCTTACATGGAAGGTGGTTTGGATCAAATCTAAAAGGAATAAGTTTGGATTTTGAATTCTATGAGATAGAGTTTTAGAAATCCAAAACTCTTTCAATTTTGCACCGAATTTATCCAAATTTTTTTAGAATTTTTGTGGCTTTTAGGGTTTACATTGTACATCCTTTTCTGGTGATCCATGCATGAAAATATGGAGGAGATGCTCAAGAGTTGGGCGTCCCTTAATTTGCCATGTTTGGATAAGCCTTGACTAGGTGTTTGACCTAGACAAGGACTCTATCATATCTCTCTATATAAGATGAATTTCTTTGTTAAATTTTAGGAGGAGATAGAGATTTGAGAGACCTTTGAGCCATCCAAAAATCAGAGAGAAATACTTTTGGGTCATGGAGATATAAAAGATGCAAGTTTGGGTGTCTAGAGAGAAAAACGTGAAGAAGAAGAGGGTCTTCTTCTTGGGTTTTTGTTTTCATGTCTTTCCTCCCTCCATCTTGAGTTTCTTAAGAGTGTCTCAGATCTGAAACTCCTCCTTCTACTTTCCATCTTTGGAAGAGTCCAAATCAAGAAGGAGGCACCTGATCAACCATCAAAGAAGGATCAGCGCAGTACTAGCATACTGTGCTGATTTCCTAAAGCAGGACTTCTGATCGAGATTCGTGGGCTCGTGTGGACGACTCCTAGAGGCCGGACGCATGTGCGGCTTGCAACATCATCCTCAAGCCCAGATCAGCAAGGTTAGAACATCTAACTTGCAAGGTAATAGATTTGATCTATTGTTTAATACATACATTAGATGTAGTACAGAAACATGTTGATATGATCAACATGTAGTTCATGCTATATTTATATATTTTAATTTCTGATTTAATATCATGTAATAATCATGTAATAGGATCTTAGATCTAGAGATTTTCTGATCTTAAAAAATAAATTTTGATTTATTTTAGTCTTCCACTGTATGATCTTGAAAAAGTTTCAAGATCTAACCCTCTTTTCAAGATCTAACCCTGAAACCCTAGATCTGGTTCCATCAATTGGTATCAGAGCCTAGGTTCTTTATTAAATGATTATTTATACATGCTTAGATTATTTCTTAGATTAGATCTAATTTATAATCTGATTATTAAATCTGAAATTAAAATTTTAGATCAATCACAAACTGCAAGGTTGTCCTGCTGTAAGGTTTACCCCTTACAGTGCAAAGATTGTCCTAATTTGTGTAGATCTATCTTTAATCATAAATTTGTTAGATATGATCTAGATTAAATTTATGATTTATTAAATTTAAAAGATGTTTAAATCTGAAATAAAATCTCTTTGTTAATAATTTTTGTGCAAAGAAATTGTTTAAAGTTGAAATTGTTTCAATTACATGAACCTGTTTAGATTAGATCTAAAGTAGTTTCATGTTTATTTCACTTGCATCTTGATTCTGAATCAATCATGCAAAATGGTTGGTAAAATCATATTGTAAAATTATTTTACAAATATAAAAATTATTTTTTGAAAAGCCAAACCCAACCCTCAGCCCAAAACTTAATTAAGAATTAAGAAGTTGTTTGATTAGGTTCTAGGATTGTGAATTGAAGAACCTAAGACACAAATCATAACACATTGGGTTAATGGGTTAGTGGGAATTAGGTCCATTAATTGGGTTAGACCTATGGTTAGATTAAAGATGGACTTAATTAGAGAATTGACTAAATCTAATCAATTGTTGTCTTAGATTAGGTCAAGGATTCTCTAGATCAATTACAATAGTTGTAGTTGGTCAAGTCCATGTCTTTAACGAGAACCAAATGGACTTGATTCTTGGCTAAGCGATCTAGCACGAACTATTAGGTTGATCTAATCGAAACTAATTAAACCAGTTGGTGTCTAAGGTAAACTAGACCGGTGGTTTTTAATTGGGAGCCCGCTTACCTGGCCATTTCTGATGGTGTCTAAGGCAAGCTTTGGCAGACCCTCCCACTGATCGAACTTACCTGGCCTCTTGGTGAAATTATGTTTTGATCGGATCACTTGACTATTCGAGCTGACCCATGTCAGCTAGGTAAATCAGTGTGACTGATTTAGGTGCTCCTAGACCAGCCCCTTAATGGTCTCCCTTAAGCTGACTTGGTGAAGCCAGTGGGAGGATCATGATAAGCTGGTTCATCTGACCTCATCCTCTATATTATTTAAATCCTCTAAAATTATTAGGTCCTTAAAATGATAAAGTTATGGAGATAACTGAGTCATAGCCTTCCATTAAGGTGTTTGATAATGAGTCCATGAACTCAATAATCATTGCAGACCCAAAGGCCTGGTGCTTGTTGACTAATGGAATTATCACTCATCATATGACGACTTGGAAGTATCTCTCTAATGGTGGTTAGGTGAGCCAACCAAAGTTGGGCTTAATCATTCGTTGGTTAGATACACCAAGTATAATCATGTTAATGGTTGGACCTAACTGGATCCTTACAGTGGAGGCCAAAGCCTACTGATTAGGTTTCTGGGGCAAAATTAAAATTACTAGAAATTGTTTAGAGAAATAATTGGTTATGAACCTACCCTTAGATGTACATGGGTTGGCCAACCAAAGTTGGGCTTGTGTGCAGTCTAAGTGGATTCTAGTACCCACTAAGGAATTAGGGTAATTCCTCGAATTGAAGGTAGAGGCTACCAATTCGAATAAAATAGTGGGAGAAACCTTTTGATTAAAGTCCAAATCTTTAGGTTTAATGAATCAATTACTAATTAGGTTATGGTTCTCCTTTGTGCAAATATGGCCACTTCCCTATCGCTCCGATCATTGTTGGACAATGATAAGTTGGTGGGACCCAACTTCGGTAGCTGGTATCGAAAGTTGAAGATAGTCCTGGAGCATGAACAGATCCTATATGTGATAATGGATCCTGCACCTAAGGAGCCAGCTGTCAATGCACGTGGAACAGTCAGAGACACTTACCAGAAGTGGCTCAGTGATCGGACCACGGTGCACTGTATCATGCTGGCTGCCATGAGTGACGAGTTCAGTCGCAGATTCGAGATGACTCAGTCAAAGGATATGCTTCAAGTGTTGGAGGATGCCTTTGGCACACCCAATGATGTGAAGAGGCACAAGACTAGTTGTGCCATCTTCAACGCCAAAATGCAGGATGGTGCCTCTGTCACTGATCATGTATTGTACATGATCGGGCTGATGGAACGATTGAGCAAGCTCGACTTTCCCTTGCATGAGCAGCTTGGGAAAGATGCAATACTGAACTCGCTACCCAAGTCTTATCTCCCATTCTTCACTCATTATAGAATGACAAAGCCTGAAGTAAACTACCATGGGTTACTGGGGTTGCTTCAGAACTTTGAGAAGGATCACCAACTCCTCCAGGAGTCAGTGAACTCAGTGGGAGGTTCGTCTTCTGGTTCTCGACCCTTTGAGAAAGGAAAGAAGAACAAGAAGAAGAAAGTGAAGAAGGTGCAAGTTCAGGCTGGGACATCAGTGCAGAGCCAGACCAAAAAGATCAAGCCTGATAAGAGTCTATTCAACTGGCAAGCACCCTAGATTAGATAGTATGTCAGATATCTACTTATGGCACTGTAGGCTAGGTCATATAAACAAGAACAGAATAAACAGGTTGACTTAAGAGGGAATCCTCGAAGTCAGTGATTGTGAATCACTTCCAACCTGTGAGTCCTGTCTTCTTGGTAAAATGACCAAGTCACCTTTTACTGAAAAAGGTGTGAGAGAGCTACTGAGCTCTTGGGCCTAATACATACTGATGTATGCGGGCCCATGAGCACCAGTGCTAGAGGTGGATATTTCTACTTCATAACTTTCACGGATGACCTATCCCGATATGGATATGTCTATCTGATGAAACATAAGTCGGATTTATTTGAAATGTTCAAACGATTTCGAAGTGAAGTAGAAAAACAAACCGGGAAGAGTATTAAAACTCTTTGATATGATCGAGGAGGAGAATACTTTTCCAATGAATTTCTCACATATCTAGGAGAGAATGGGATTCTCTACCAATGGACTCCTCCTGGAACACCACAGCATAATGGTGTGTCTGAAAGGAGGAATCGGACTCTGTTAGACATGGTCCGATCCATGATGGGTTTTGCTAGCTTGCCGATATCCTTCTGGGGATATGCACTCGAATCGGCCTGTTATCTGTTAAATAGGGTTCCAAGTAAGTCTGTAATTAAGACTCCATATGAGATATGGACGGGACGTAAGCCAGCACTTTCACACCTTAGGGTCTGGGGGTGCCCGACCTATGTCAAACGATTAGTCACAGACAAACTTGGACCTAGGTCTGACAAATGCTCATTCATAGGGTACCCCAAAGAGATAAAAGAATATTTTTTCTTCCATGCTGATGAACAAAAGGTGTTCGTCAGCCTTAAGGCAATTTTTTTTAGAAAAACAGTTCCTTGGTGAAGGAACCGTTGCCTCTAAGGTTGAACTTGATGAAGTTCAACAGGTAGAAGGACCGACACCAATAGCTGAACCTGAGTCGGATATGATTAGATCAGATCCGGAGCCCAATATACCTGTACCATTAAGGCGATCCGGTAGAGTACCGCATCAGCCGGACAGATACTACGGTTTCTTGGTCCGGGATGGTGATCCCATCGAACTTGATGAGAATAATGAGGATCCGATCACCTATATGGATGCTATGCAGAGACCTGATTCCGAGAAATGACTTGAAGCCATGAAATCCGAAATGGAGTGCATGAAGATCAATGATGTATGGACATTGGTTGACCCACTTGAAGGGGTTAAACCCATTGGGTGTAAATGGGTCTTCAAAAGGAAGAGGGGCGCAGACGGAAAGGTGGAGACCTATAAAGCCCATCTGGTTGCCAAGGGGTATCGTCAATGTTATCGTATTGACTATGATGAGATATTTTCCCCTGTGGCAATGCTCAAATCTATTCGGATAATGCTTGCAATAGCTGTCCATCTGGATTATGAGATCTGGCAGATGGATGTAAAGACAGCTTTCCTGAATGGAGAGCTGACTGAAGAGGTGTATATGATACAACCTGAAAGGTTTACATCCACAGATGAGTCCAAGGTGTGCAAGCTTCAGAGATCCATTTATGGACTGAAGCAAGCTTCTCGGAGTTGGAACATGCGTTTTGATAAGGTGATCAAAACGTATGGCTTCATTAAGAATGGAGAAGAGCCCTGCATCTATAAATGGGCAAATGGTCCAGTTGTGGTATTCCTTGTCTTGTACGTGGATGACATTCTCTTAATCGGGAATGACATCTCCGCACTACAGGGAATAAAAGTTTGGTTGTCATCACAGTTCTCCATGAAGGACTTGGGTGAAGCATCCTACATCCTAGGGATGAAGATCTATAGGGATAGATCTAAAAGGATGCTTGGGTTATCCCAGTCCATGTACATAGACACTGTGCTGAAGAGGTTCAGCATGGAGAATTCCAAGAAGGGCTATCTACCGATAGGCCATGGAATTTCTCTCTCTAAGAAGGATTGTCCGACAACTCCTGAAGAGAGAGAGCGTATGAGTAGAGTCCTATATGCTTCAGTCATGGGATCTATCATGTACGCCATGACATGTACAAGACCAGAGTGGCATACTCACTAGGAGTAGTGAGTAGATACCAATCTGATCCTGGAGAAGATCACTGGAAAGTGGTTAAAGCCATCCTTAAGTATTTGAGAAATACTAAGGACCAATGGTTGGTTTATGGCGAGTCAGATTTGAAACTTGTGGGGTTCACAGACTCCAGCTTCCAATCTGACCATGATGACAGCAGGAGCGTGTCGGGTTATATCTTTACTCTGAATGGTGGAGCCATCTGCTGGAAGAGTTCCAAGCAGCATACTGTGGCAGACTCTGTTTGTGAAGCGGAGTATATCGCAGCATTAGATGCCGCGAAGGAAGCTGTGTGGCTGAGGAAATTCATCAACGAGCTCGGAGTAGCACCCTCTCTCGATGGTCCAGTCCTGCTCTACTGCGACAGCACTGGTGCCATAGCTCAGGCGAAGGAACCCAAAGCACATCAGCGGACGAAGCACATCTTACGCCGCTTCCACCTGGTCCGGGAGATCGTGGATCGAGGTGACGTCGACCTTCAGAAGATCGACAGAAAAGAGAACCTAGCCAACCCCTTCACTAAAGTCCTGGCAATAAAGGAGTTCGACAACCACAAGTCGAAGATGGGTATTAGATACTGTGCCTAGTGGCTTTAGGACAAGTGGGAGTTGTTGGGAAATATGTCCCAAAAAGCCAATCGTCAAGCTGTTGACGGTTGAGCAACCAAGTATTGTAATTGATTTGTTAATAAATAAAATATATTTGGCATTTTCATCATAAGCTTTCATCTTCTAATGAACTCCGTTGTTATGATGAAGTCCTTAGGACTATTTAGATTCGATAAAGAGAAGATTTATCGATTAGTCCTTAAAACTGTTCACGACCAAATGATAAGCTGTTAATAAGGATGACAGCTTCTATCGAGCATAGGTCGCTGTAGGCCATATGGGTTGGTTGTCCTCTTAACCAAGGAGTGTGGAGATACTGGTATGGCATACAGGTGAGATGTAAGGGTACATCATCATTGAATGTGACCAACTCCAGAGCATTCTGCTGTCGAGAATGTCTCTGATGGGATATAGGTATAAGTGTCCTTTAGACTTGAGATCGCCTCAGTGACTTGCAAGCAACTCACTGTGCTTTGGTACTGGACTAACTGAATTTCTAATTCAGGGACGGAAGGCTTCTGGGCACAGTCAAGTACTTGCGAAGTCAGAGTGTGATCGAGATGGGATTGACCACTCCAAGAGTTGGAGAAGAATGAGTCACTGTATTTCAATTTAGCAAAACCTTGGTCAGGGTAATCCATCAGATGGATTTGATATTTTGAAATACAATGTGGACAACCTGATCAGAGTTGACAGTTGAGCTCTGGGGTGTCCTATGATCATTTTGGTCAAGGAGATGAATTATATGAAAACTATATCCGCATGGGTTCTAAGGATGTTGTTCTACACATTCGACCTATCCGATCGTCGGGTACCATTGCTAGATGGTCAAGAGTTGGGTGTCCCTTAACTTGCCATGTTTGGATAAGCCTTGACTAGGTGTTTGACCTAGACAAGGACTCTATCATATCTCTCTATATAAGATGAGTTTCTTTGTGAAATTTTAGGAGGAGATAGAGATTTGAGAGACCTTTGAGCCATCCAAAAATCAGAGAGAAATACTTTTGGGTCGTGGAGATATAAAAGATGCAAGTTTGGGTGTCTAGAGAGAAAAATGTGAAGAAGAAGAGGGTCTTCTTCTTGGGTTTTTGTTTTCATGTCTTTCCTCCCTCCATCTTGAGTTTCCTGAGAGTGTCTCAGATCTGAAACTCCTCCTTCTACTTTCCATCTTTGAAAGAGTCCAAATCAAGAAGAAGGAGGCACCTGATCAACCATCAAAGAAGGATCAGCGCAGTACTAGCATACTGTGCTGATTTCCTGAAGCAGGACTTCTGATCGAGATTCGTGGGCTCGTGTGGACGACTCCTAGAGGTCGGACGTGTGTGCGGCTTGCAACATCATCCTCAAGCCCAGATCAGCAAGGTTAGAACGTCTAACTTGCAAGGTAATAGATCTGATCTATTGTTTAATACATACATTAGATGTAGTATAGAAACATGTTGATATGATCAACATGTAGTTCATGCTATATTTATATATTTTAATTTCTGATTTAATGTCATGTAATAATCATGTAATAGGATCTTAGATCTAGAGATTTTTTGATCTTAGAAAATAAATTTTGATTTATTTTAGTCTTCCGCTGTATGATCTTGAAAAAGTTTCAAGATCTAACCCTCTTTTCAAGATCTAACCCTGAAACCCTAGATCTGGTTCCTACAATTGCAGCATTATTCTTGAAAATTATATAATATCTGAATTATCTAGTTGAGATATTTGTTACTTACTGGGCTGTCTAGCTCATTACCTTTCTTTCTATTTTTTCAGATTCAGATAATTAATATCGAGCGTGGGACGAAATATTGGGACAGAGCTTTTAGAAGCGAGATTAGCATTGTCAACTTCAATAAACTTAGATCTAATATTTTATTTTTAGTGAAAAATTTTATTGGATGTAAGACATTTGATTTAATTACTTGAATTTTAGTTGAATAATAATTATTTAAATTTATTCCGCTGTGATGCATTGATATCGTGATGAGATGCCTTGCATGCTTATGGAGAGAGTTCTTCATGAGTATGCGGCGGTTGCCGCGACCCTCAATTCACAAATCTCGGATCGGGGGCGTGACAATTAATATGGTATCAGAGCACAAGTGGATAAATTATGACACATAGAATTTGACATAGTATGAGTGTAGGTGGGTAAACATTAGGAATATTGGGACGTTAGAGTATGAGTATCATAATAACCCATCCTAACAAATAGATAAATGAATCTAATAAGGTTTTACTACTACAAGGTTACCATGCCTCCCCGTAGAATGACAAAAACTACTCAAGAAATTGTAAGAGAGACATCACAACCACGGGATGGTAGCAGTCCCCATCTGACCAGTGGCACCCCTCAGGAGGAGGGAGTCGTAGATCCTAATGGGAGTGCTTCGAGAGCACGTCAAGAACCAGATATGGCTCAGTTAATGCAGACCCTAATCAGGATGGTACAAGCGCAACAACAAATACAGCAGCAAATGTTTGAACAACAGCAGATACAACGAGATACACAATAACATCAGCATCCACCACCACAACATGGAGAGCAACCAGTACAACGGAACAACATTTCAGAATTTAAAAAGCTTGCTCATCCAGCTTTCAAGGGGACTACTGAACCTTTGGAGGCTGACAACTAGATAATGGAGATGGAGAAGGCTTTCGCTGTCCAAGAGTGTCTTGATGAAGAAAAGATTCGATATGCAGCTTATTTACTACAAGGAGAAGCATACAACTGGTGTCAGCGACTACAGTGCAAGCATGAACAAGACGGCGAAATACTTACCTGGAAAAGATTTCGGATTGCATTCTATGATCAGTATTTTTCTCGGAGTATAAGGATCCAGAAAGAGCAAGAGTTTATTTATTTGAAGCAAAAGGGTATGAGTGTGACTGAATATGAAGCAAAATTTACAGAGTTAGCAAAATTTGCTCCGAGATTAGTGGATGGTGAGCAAGAACGTGTTCACAAGTTTGAGATGGGATTGAGAACTGAGATTCGAAAACAAGTGGTTCCATATGAATTGACAACTTATGCAAATGTGGTAAACAAAGCACTGATAATTGAAAGGAAAGTCAATGAAGAACGCATGGAAAGGGAAAGAAGGCAAAGAAAGAGAGCAAAATCAAATGATACACAAGGGCAGAATAATAAAAACATCAAGAGATCAGCTAAGGGAACAGTAGACAATAAGACTCAACAGATTGATGGTGAGCCGTGCTCCAGATGTGGCAAAAATCATGCAGACAAGGATTGCTATTGGAATACAGGTGCTTGTTTCAAATGTGGTCAGATGGATCATAAAATCGCTAGCTGCCCGCTAAATACCGAAAATCAAGCTGGCAAAAGAACTCATGAAGGACAACATAAGGGTGGCGGACAGATTTTTAAAATTCAAAGAAGAGTTTATGCGCTTACTCAACAGAATCCACAGGCTTCCAATATAATGGTGACAGGTATGAAAAATTTCGAGGACAAAATTTCTTTTTAGGGTTGAAGAATGTCATAGCCCAAGCCCAAGCTAGATTAACAGACCCAAGCCCAAAACGAAAAAAAAAAATAGAGTAAAAATCGGGAAGAAGACTCCCGGTAGGAGTCTTCTTCTCCGGCGAGACCCAAGCCTATTGGGAGTCCTAGGATCTCTTAAAATCCTAGGACCCTCTATAAGAAGGTCTCCCCTCTCTCTTGAGATCGATCATCGGCCTCTTCTCCCTCTCTTTCTCTCCGATTTTTCCAAAGTAGAGCCGCGGGCACTGTTGGTTTCTCGTCGTGATTGCCCACCGACGAGGTCACTGGAGGTCGAGGTAAGCCTTCCTCCTTTTTCTCCCTTCCTTCCTCTTCCTTCCATGCCTTGTGCGTGGCTGCCGACGACGAGCGTCGCCGATTTTCGATCGGGGAAAGAGACCTCTATTTTGGTCTCTTTTCCGTGGATTTTTCCGGCACCGGCGATCGAAATCGATCACCAGCCACGCTCCTCCGTGACCGGGGGAGTGGCCCCCGTCGGCCGCCAGCCTCCGCCGCGGCGGCCATGGCCCGAACGGCCGGTCAAGGCTGGAGGATGCCCGGTCCTCTGTTCCGGCACGGGAAGAACCAAGAAAAAAGGAAAGAAAAAGAAGAAAAAGAAAAGAAGAAAAAGAAAAGAAAAGAAAAGAAAATAATAATAATAATAATAATAATAATAATAAAAATAAATATATATATATATATATTTATATATATATAAGTAAGTAAATAAATAAATAAATAAATAAAAATTTGAAATTGATGAGAGAGAGAGTTTCTCTCTCTTCTTTCAGTCTGAACCCTGACTTTCTCTCTCTGAAATTGGACTTTCTCTCTCTAAAATTTTCTTTCTCTAGGATATTTCTCTCTCTTGATGGATTCCTCTCTCTCTAAAGTTATTCCTCTAGGATTAGCGTAGTGGGAGGTCTCATCTGATGATTTTGATCGAGTTTAGGAAAGAGTCGATTTTAAGTGAGGTTTTGAATTGGGATTTGTTTAGATTTAATTTTAAATTTAAAATTAATGTAAAAATATAATTTTGAATAATAGACATGGAAGAATCACTTAGAAGTTAGTCGATCTGTTCATTCAGTGCTCCGTAAAAGGTAAGTAATGAATCATCTTCTCGAGATATTCCATATTTATTCTGAAAATAAATAATTATTCTCTGAAATTATGCATGATTTATGAAATTATGTTTTGAAAGAAAAGTACTTTTGAAATGTTATGGTATATCGATTTATGCACATGTTTAGTGAAAGATTATGATATATATTATGGTACAAAGTGTTTTGATACAGATCGAATTTATACTCTCAGCCTAACTATGTTTCAGTGGGCCCCATCAATGGAGATTATACGTTGGTACTCAGTGGACCCTGCCAGTGGGGGTTGTGCGCTGGTATTCTGTGGATCCCGCCAATGGGGGTTAAACGTTGGTCATAGTCAAGGCTGTTGAGTTACGAGTATTTTGAATCGAATCGGATTTATGATTATATTATATGTGAATATTTGAAAATATTTGATTTGTATTAAATCAGCATGAAATATATTCTTATGTTTATTGCAGTATTATTCTTGAAAATTATATAATATCTGAATTATCTAGTTGAGATATTTGTTACTTACTGGGCTGTCTAGCTCATTACCTTTCTTTCTATTTTTTCAGATTCAGATAATTAATATCGAGCGTGGGACGAAATATTGGGACAGAGCTTTTAGAAGCGAGATTAGCATTGTCAACTTCAATAAACTTAGATCTAATATTTTATTTTTAGTGAAAAAATTTATTGGATGTAAGACATTTGATTTAATTACTTGAATTTCAGTTGAATAATAATTATTTGAATTTATTCCGCTGTGATGCATTGATATCGTGATGAGATGCCTTGCATGCTTATGGAGAGAGTTCTTCATGAGTATGCGGCGGTTGCCGCGACCCTCGATTCACAAATCTCGGGTCGGGGGCGTGACATAACTGTTATACTTTTACAAGAAATACTACAAACGAACAATTAAACATCATTCTAAATTCTAATTTTGACATATCATGAATTGGATCTAATCCATATCACAACAATAATATGCCGTTTGATTGAATCAATCAAAGATGGCTCTGATACCACTATTGGAATTCAGGCATAGTGAAATTGAATTTTAAAAATTTTTAACATGTAACAATAATTAAAAACATGTCATCCAAAACCCAAAATCCAAAATCACCTTGATGCATTCAATCAAACATAAATCACATATCATATAAAAGGAGGTTAGAAATGTTATATCAAACATATAGACCTGAGCTAGCCGGCAATCGGTATCCTCGAGGCACCCAAGCGTGTGCCCTCCAATGATAATCCACACGGATCTCGATCAAGGACTCTCCCAAATCTGGACTCACTGAATTTTCTTCTCAAGAAAATCAGCTGTTGCTTCTTTTCTTTCATCACCAACTCTTGGTGAATATCCACTCCTTTCTTCCCTTTTTTGAACATGACAACTCTCATGTCACTTAGCCTTCTTGCTGTCCAACATTTGGACATTAGGAATTGACTCATAAGGTCCCATGAAATCACCACTTTAACAGCCTCTAAGCACGACCCAAATAGGTGTCATAATCAGACTCAAAACCACACCTAGCCGCCCAACATTTTGGGTGTCCAAAACAGATATTTAGCGTGAGAAATGGAGGAGTCCTTCTCTCAGAAGATTCCTCCTTTATGGCATAGATTTTCTATTTTAGCATGAACCCTTTCACGCAAGGACCAAGGGCACTGATTTCAGAAGGCATGATAAAATCTACATGCATAGCGTGAAGTTTCCTCCATCAATCCAACTCTTAGATGTCCAAAACCCACTCAGAGCATGAGAGAAATCTTCCTTATATTGCGTGGAGATCCTTGGGCGTGAAGACCTTCTTCATTTGCGCATGGTGGCCCATTTGGTGTCCAACACTTGGATGCCAGAGTTCTGCATTAGTGTGAGAGAAGTCCATCTTGCAGGGAACTCCTCTTTCAGCATCTCAAATCCCAAGTAATAAGATACTATAAAAAACATGAACTCTTATCTTAAGAAGGGATAAGAAGGAGCGCCATCTCATGGCGCAAATACACCACATGCTAAACCCCAAAAGATGCCACCCTTCGCTATGTGCGTGAAAACTTTTAACGCAAAAATAGGAAGAGAATAATGGCATGGAGACTTCCTTCGTAAAGAAGGATTCTTCTTTAATACCGTGCCAAACATTTTGGCATTTGCTTTTCTCAAGAAGAATAAAGAAGGCATGGAAAGAATTTAAGGAATCCTGGACTCTTCCTTAAATCCGAATAATGCGTAAAACTCCTTTCACGTAAAAGCAATCAAGAGCATGGGAATAAGGAGGATCGCTCCATCTTGACATGAAGAGTTCCATCTTCACATGAAAACCCAAAGATGGCATGGAATCCTTTCTTGTGTCCAACACTTGGACACCCAAAAATCAAGGAGCCATGGACCCACTTCAAAATAGGATTTGAACCATTCAAAACCTGATTAGAAGTCCAATAGAATTTGGTCTTTGACTAATCAAAGCCTATTTCCAAAATTGAATCCTGTTAGATTAAGGATTAGGGTTTAAATATGTGATAGCATGCTTGATTCAAATCCATTTTGGATTTCAACCAAATTCAATTCAATTAGGTTCAATAAGACCTAATCAAAAATCCAAGACTAATTTTTTTTTGTGTGTGATCCATTGGGTTCGACATCTAGCCAGTAGTAGGTTAGGTTCATGTGCACCTAATCCAATTAGGTCCAATACACAATGAACCCAAATCCATTAATTAATCAGAACTCTTCTAATTAATTTATTGAATTAAATTTTTTTAATTCATAAGGACCTACAAGTCTACATTGATGTCTCGCAATATATCATGACTACCCAGAAGACGTAGAATTTGATGGAATACCAAAATTATTCTTTCATGGCAACTTATCGTATAATTCAATCCTTCGATCACACAATATTCCAAACAGGCTATGGACATGGAATCATATCATATCTAAATATCTATCCATATGTATTCCGATCTGATAATGATGACTCAATTGATGAATCGGTAGAAACACTTTCTATTATTCATCTTTGCTCTGACCAGAAACTCTCTGAGTCATCATCTTATAAGATCACATAGGATGTTCTCTCCTCTTATAAAAAGTGATCAATTTTTTGTTGACTACTTACAACCTCCATGCACACTTCATCAAATCCAGAACATCCTATACATGTCTCAAGTGGCATGCTAGGGAATGAACCAAAGTAGAGATCTATATACACAAGGTATCGTAGTGATCTCAGATCAAAGGATCATTTGCACCACTCCCTCCGAAGAGCTATCTTTGACATGCTAGTAAGGCTCCATCAGATGTTCTCCCTATAGATCAGTTCAGTGAACTCATTCTCCAATGTGCACTTATATCTTTGTATTAGTGTTACCACACAAATGATTATGAGATCAATCATCCTCTCCATCGAGCATACATAAGATGTACCAATTTTACCGACATCATCGATCTCCGACTTGATGATTCTACAGTTGAGAATATTTTAGATTGGAACTATTAAAGTCTTAGGTTTCACTGGCATGATCTCATCATGGTCCTAAAATTATTTTTCTAATCTATGAGGTTCGTCATAATTATAATAATATGATACAGCAAATGATGAAACACAATACCTCATAAATATAAAAAATAATCAACGTCATGCAAATGAGCAGAAAGATAACATAGAATAGTTCCATCGCATTAACCATGCCATTGGCTTGTAGGGCACTATTCTTTCAATTTGGCCTATGAAAATCCAATCAAATCCATCCAAAAATCAGGTGAATATCTTTCATTATCTTTCTTCTATCTTTATGGGTTTCAATTTTGAATTTTTGCAAAATTTTTCTATCAAAATCCCTTAAAAACTTCTATTTTTTTGAATTTCCCTATTTTCATGTTCATCCTTAATTTTTCATCACTATGGGCCATCATCGATCATTGGATCCTATCGTGGTCATTGCCGAAGCTCGCTCTTCTGACTGCAGGCATTGTCGGTAGGGAAGGGGCCTTCCTGGCTTTGGGAACAAGGGGAAGAAAGATCTCCTATTCCATTAAATAAGAAAAAAGAAGAAGAGGATGCATGGATCCTTTGTTCCATGAAAAAAAAAGAAAAAGAAAAAAAAAGGAGAATGAAAAAGAAAAAGAAAAAGAAGAAGAAGAAGAGAAAACAAGGGAGAGAGAGATTATCTCTCTTCCTTCTCTCCCTATCTTGAGTTTGAATCCACCTTTTTCTCTAGAAAGTTTACTTTCTCTTTCTATAGATTTTCTCTCTCTATAATATTTTCTTCCTCTAGAATTTTTTCTCTCTAGATCGATTCTCTCTCTTGATGGATTTTTCTCTCTAAAAGTCATCTCTCCAAGATTAGCTGGTGAAAGAATTTTTTTAATGATTCTGACCCAATCTTGATAAAAAGAGTTATGATCCATGATCACTGAATAGCGTGTCGGCACCCACCTTGATCAGTTCTAAATTCATTAAATTTAATTTTTTGTAATTGTTATTGAACTATCTATACAGTAATTCGACCATGATGTGATCACTTTGATTAATCCTATCCTACTTTATGAATTTCTCTTTCCTCTAATATTCTCTCTCTATATGATTTATGAACACATTGAATCTGACCTAATGCTTCAAACCTGAGTTGATTCTAGTATAGTGTTTTGAACCTCTCTATCAATCAGACATGTTTACACCATTTGAACCTTCCTTGAGCATCGCAAGATTTTGGTTCTTGTTGATCTTTGTTGAACCATCTATTTTTTATTCTAATCATGATCAGATGAACCTATCCTGATTGGACCGATCGAGACATTGGACTCTACTATTTTGTCAGCCTTGTGAAGGTGTCAGAACTAGGGTATTTTTATTAAGTTATGGCTTAAGACTAATAAAAGAATATATTATGAATAATAGATTTTGAAGAATGCTCTCAAGATTGATTGAATCTATTCATTTAGTGTTCTGTAGAGATAAATAGTGAAACTATCTTTTCAAGATATTTCATAATTTATTTTGAAATCATATAATTAATCATTGATTTATACATGATTTATGAAACTATATCCTGAATGAAAAGTGATTTTTAAAATAGGATAATTTGTTGATCATGTATATGTTTAGTGGAGTTATGAAATATATATGTTATTTTGCAAAATTGTTTGTTATGGATCGGATTTTATGCTCTTAGCCTAACTATGTTCCTACCCTGCCAATGATGGTTATACATTATTTTTCAACCCTGCCAATGGGGTTTATATATTGATTTTCGATCCCACCAATAGGAGTTGTGCATTGGTTTTCGGCCCTACCAATGGAGATGTGCATTGATTTTCGACCTTGTCAATAGGGGTTATATGTTGGCACTTTGATTGAGCTCATTATTTTTACCCTACTACAGGGATAAGTATGGTTATAGTCAAAGATTGTTGAGTTATATATATTGTTTCAACAGATTTATGATTATGTGTGTGTGTCTATATATATATATATGTGAATAATTGAAAGGATTTGATTTGCATTGAATTAGTATGAAATATATTTTTATATTTATTTATGATATTATTTTTGAATATTGTCTCTATGATAATATCTGAAATATCTAGCTAAGATATTCATACTTACTGGGCTGTCAAGCTCACCACTTCTTTCTTTTATTTTTTTTTCAGATTTAGATAATTGATTATGAATGTGAGCATTATTTGGGAGAGAGTTTTTAGAGGTAAGACTTGGTACTATCAGCTTTATTGAACTTAGATCTATTTTTTTATCATTTTTAGTGAAACTTTATTTGATGTAAGACATATCAATTTTGGATACTATTTGAGTTGGTTAATAAATCTAAATTTTGAATTTTAGTATTTTAATTATTATCATTATATTGATTGATATCTATTTTGAAATACCTTGTATGCTTATAGGAGAGTTCTTCATAAGTATGCAGTAGTTGCCACGACCCCCAGCTTACGATTTTGGATCAGAAGCATGACAATTTATATGATATCGAGGCATAAGTGGATAAACTATGATATATATAATTAGGCATGAGTGTAGGTGGATAGATACAAGGGATATTGGGATGATAGCTTATACTGATTGTGATATAACTTAAAAACTTAGATTTGACACAAGTGTATTGATGGATTTAAATCAAAATACGTAGTGGAAGCATAATGGTCTAAATTATTTTTAAGCTAAATAAAATGAGAATTTGGTTTGAAAGATATTATGATGAAAGATTCGATTTTAAAATAGAGGATGACTATGAGTTGAGGTAAAAGCAACCCCAAAAATTTTTAGGGCTTAAGCAAGTAAAATTTCAAGGATAATTTTTTTTTTAGGGGAAAAGAATGTAATACCCCAATCTAGATTAAACCCATTACATGAATCATAAAGTTGTGGAAAGGAGAACCAAAAAAAAAGATTTCCTTAAGGCCCGCATGTGCTTTGGATGTGTTAGAAACTGAAATTACTGTGGGAGTAGGGGATTACATGAATGAACTCTCAAAGGCTCCTTTTCTATTCAAGATGTTAGATTTGTATCCTAGAAGTCAATTGTTGGCTGATACATTATGTAATTTCATGACCTAAACTTGTACTTGTAATCTTTTTATTATCAATAAAGGGCTTTTTCATTCCAATCATGTTTATGTATCCATGATTTATCTTAAAAATTAACAAAGATGATTTTTGTATATTCTTAAAGTGTTAAGAATTTGAGATATATGTTAATTAGTGGTTAATTTCTAAATACTTTCGATTAAAATATTATCACGGAGGATAGTGATTAATCAATTTGAGATTGGTGCATGGTTTACCTCCCTTGTGGACAGATGAGTCTCGGATCTGCGGTGTAGAGACATTGGGATGAAGGTGTGGATGGTTGTTAGAAAATAACTTGCACTAAGCGTGACCAACACAAGAACCATATGGATATCTATTCACTCATTAGTAGTCTTCTTGATGCTGCAGTGGTGTGAGTGATCTTTTGACCTGAGTGCCATTGGCTATTCGTAGCGAGGCTACTGGATTTGACTACACGTTCCCTTGATCCCTAGCCATTCGGATCCTTGCTATGTATGTTGACTTTAGCAGGTTCAGGTTCGTTGTTTAGAGTAGGATGCACCTAAATGGAATCTATTGACCTTGGTAGAAAAAGAGAAGTCTTATGCAATTTGTGAGACTGAGTTCAAAAAGTTTTTGACCAAAGCAAGTGTGAATACTGAAAAAAAAATTTATGAGATTTACAAATGAACTCGAGTCGAGCTAATCTAGCATATGACTAACAATGGGGTCTACCGAGTTCTCCATGACCTCCGTCAAGTCGGGACTCACGATAGAAGGATTGATCATACGATAACTGCACCTAGGGGTTCGTACTTTTATTCTACTGGGTTGTCACTACATACTGTTAGGTGTCATTGATGGATTTTGAGACTCATCGAGCATTATCTTAATATTCGATGATCCTCGAAGGATAGAATTAAAAATGTTCTAATCCATCGAAAAGAGTTTCGATGATATTATGATGGAGATCACAATATATCTCACTACCAGATAGAGTAGAACCTATAGGATCACACATTAAGGACTTTAATCTCTGTTGGGTATAAAATAACCCCAGTCGAAGTTCGTAAGAGGCCAACCCTCCTAGGACTCTTCCGGCTTCCGACCTTGTGCGGCATCTTTCTGATCTCCCTCGATTGTCCTAGCTTCTACAGTACCATCCGGACTCCTCCAGCAGTCGACCTTCCATGGTGTCCTCCAGATTCCTCCAACAGATGAACTCCTATCGTGCCATCCAAACTTCTTCGATAATGAGCTCCTTCAGTCGTCTACCAGACTGCTCCAAATGCTCTCTGGGCTTCATTATCAGCCAATTTTCTACAGTGATCGACTACTCTCCGAATCTCTTCCAGACTTCATCCTGTGACGATCGACTATACTCCAAGCTTCTTCTGGACTTCATCAATGTCCGAGCTTCTCTAGCAGCAGGATTTCTACAGTAGCCAGACTCCGTCTAAGTTTCCGCAGTGGTCGATCGCCTTCCGAATTTCATTCGAGCTCCTACAAGAACCGGACTCAGTCCGAACTTCTACAGCGGATGGATTCCAAACAAACTTCTACAATGGACTCGGTCCAGGCTCTAGCAGTCAGATTTTTACTCCGAACTCCTATTGCAAGCAGACTTCATCCGAGCTTCTACGATAAGCGATCTCCATCTGGACTTCTACGGCAATCGATCTCCATCCGAGCTTCTACGATAAGCGGTCTCCATCCGAACTTCTACGGTAACCGATCTTCATCCGAGCTTCTATGATAAGCGGTCTCCATCTGGACTTCTACGGCAACCAATTTCCATCCGAGCTTCTACGATAAGCGGTCTCCATCCGAACTTCTATGGCAATCGATCTCCATCTGAGCTTCTACGATAAGCGATCTCCATCCGAACTTCTACGGCAACCGGTCTTCATCCGAGCTTCTATGATAAGCGGTCTCCATCTAGACTTCTACGGCAACCGGTCTCCATTTGAGCTTCTACGATAAGCGATCTCCATCTGGACTTCTACGGTAATTGGTCTCCATCCGAGCTTCTACGATAAGCGGTCTCCATCCGAACTTCTACGGCAACCGATCTCCATCCGAGCTTCTACAGTAAGCGGCCTTCTTCCGAACTCCTACAAGAACCGAGCTCCGTCCGAACTTCTACAGTGATTGGATTTCGGATGAACTTCTACAACGGATGGGCTCCAGCAGTTGGATTTCTACAGTGACTGATTGTCCCCGGTGTCTTCCGTACCTCTCCAGCCATCAACCTTCAACAACGCCAGCCAACCTTCCACAGTGTCCTCCAGACTCCTCCAGCGGATGACTTCCGTCTGCAGCATCGACGTCTAAGGCATCCAACAATAGTTAAACCGTCAGCAACCTCAGAAACATCCGAGCTTCTCCTAGATTGCTGAGACAGAGAGCTATTTCGCTCCACCAGACGTCCCAACCGAGCTTCAGCCATCTGGCCCGAACTCTCCGATAAGTCACGACAATGGACACCACTCCACTCTCGATAACAAACTCCACGTGGCCCCATCACTCTCTGGCAAGTCGCGACAACGGACACCACTACTCTCCGCAACAAACTCCATGTGGCTCCACCACTCTCTGGCAAGTCGTGACAACGGACATCACTACTCTCCGTAACAAACTCCACGTGGCCCTGAACGGCCTACTACCAGGCAGTTACGGACGTCGCTGTCAATCGGTTACGCTCTCCCATCTATAAAAGAGACCCCCCAGATACGTTCTCCTCGAAGCTCTAAATGCTATCTTGAAATTCTGTTAAAATCCCATTCGAGTGCTCCATTTCTGTTGAGGCAGAGTACTGACTTGAGCGTCGGAGGGTCTTGCCAGAGCACCCCCAACTCCAGTTTAGACTTTCCTTGCAGGTCCCGGCAGCAGCCGTGATCTCCTCGACTCCAGCTTCTCCGGCATCAGCAAAATTTTGCACCAACAAAATTGACGCTAGAGGAAGGGCTTGTGTCTTTGCAGGACCCTTATTCTTAAAGGAGTGTTTAACGGGACTGTCTCTGGTCACCTTTTTCGACATCTTCTTCTTCTTCTTTGACCAGATCCCAACCTGATGCCTCCCCGAAAGGCATCCACCAGGCGATCTACGGCTTCCGTGGCCAGATCTCAGCGAGATCCGCAAGCTCCGACCTCATCTCCAGTTTCTCAGGCTTCTCCTCCTCCGACAACGGTAGTTGGCATGGAGCAGTTCGATCTGCTGGTTCAGCAGGTCAGGGGCCTCACCGAAGTGGTGCAGGCCATGCAGCAGCAGCCGCAAGAATCTGTACGGCTGGAAAGAGCATCGTCGGAGTTCTAGAATCCAACGATCAAGCGGCCCACTTGGGCCAGTCGCCTTGTGTTCCCCAAAAAGGGGAAGCAGAGGGTGGAGAGCCCTCTGTCTGATCACGATTCCACCCTCGGAGGGTCCCTACCTCCATTCTGCCAGAAGACCCTCGAGACTCACAGTCGAGAGGATCTCCTGGATCAAAGGTTCCAAAAGATGAACTGACGGATCGAAGAGCTCCGCCATGCTCTCCCTGCTTACGATGAGGATATCTGTACTGATCCTCCTTTTTCTCAAATGATTATGCAGGAACCAATCATGCTGAACTTCAACCTCTCCCAATTTGAGAGCTACGATGGGATCTCGGATCCGATTGACCACCTTGAGGCCTTTCGGACAATGATGCTGCTCCATGGCATCTGGCACGCCATCTTGTGCTGAGCTTTTCCATCTACCTTGAAGGGAGCAGCAAGAAATTGGTACTCGGCACTGAAGTCGGGTACTGTCTTCTCCTTTGATCAAATGAGCCATCAGTTTGTGGCTCATTTCGTCAGCAGTCGGCATCTCCAGAGAGGTTCGGAGTCCCTTATCAACATCAAGCAAAAGGAGGGAGAATCCATCCGAACTTATGTCAACCATTTTAACACCGTCGCATTGGAGGTCCGAAACTTGGACCAATCAGTTGCAATGGCCGCCCTGAAGAGCGGTCTCCAAAAGAATAATCTTTTATTTTCCCTAAAAAAAGTATCCCAGGGACTTTGCTGATTTGCTGGCTCAGGCCGAAGGATATGTCTGAGTAGAGGAAGCCTTCAAGCTGAAGGACGAGGAGGCTGCGAAGGAGTGGCAGGCGGGTGACTCCAGCAAGCCCGCAGCTGAAAAAGGGTCGAGTGAAGCTCGACCATGTTCTCGAACTTCCTCCGAACACAAGCGCATCCAAACTCCTCCCCGAGCTTATAGGCAGAGAAGCTCGGACCGCAGAGTTCGATAGAGCTCTTCTCAGTAAGATTTCACAGCTACGTCTCTCTCAATACTCCAAAAACCCAAGTGCTGATGGAGGTCAGGGAGTAGCTGTCAAGATTGGAAAGGATGCGCACACACTCCGAAAAGTACAACCCTAACAAGTTCTGCCTTTATCATCATGACCATGACCACGACACGGTGGAGTGTATTCAGCTCTGAGATGAGATCGAAGAGATCATCAAATGAGATCGGCTCGACAGATTCATCCGACGTCGGCCTGAAGGTAGGAAAGATCGGTCGAGGACCCTACCACAATCAGAGCCACCAAGGAGGGAAGAACAGTCTGAAGATCGACTTTTAATCGGGATCATCAACACCATCTCTGGAGGACCTCAACGGGGAGCAGTCGGTGGATCGACCGGACCGCCCAAGCGGTAGAGGACTAAAAAATCTATAACCTTTACTGAAGAAGATGCCCGGGAGATTCAATTCCTCCATAATGATGCGGTTGTAGTTTCTTTAAATATTGCTGACTATGATGTACGCCGCATTCTTGTTGATAGTGGAAGCTCGATCGATATTTTATTTTACGATGCATTCTCAAAAATATCCATTTCGAATGGTCGATTAGGTTTGATAAGCTCCCCATTGGTAGGGTTCACTGGCGATGCTGTGTCAGTGGAAGGAGTAATAACTTTGACCGTAGTTGCAGGTTGGTACCTGAAACAATCTAGAGCGCAAGTGGATTTTCTGGTAGTAAGGGCACCGTTTGCCTACAACGCAATACTCGGCCGACCTGACCTCAACGCCCTCCGAGCTGTGGTATCGACCTACCATTTGAAATTGAAATTTCCTACTAGCCAAGGGGTCGGAGAGGTCAGAGGAGATCAAGTCCTGGCAAGACACTGCTATAACATAGCCTTACAAAGAAATGGTCAGTCTGACCCCTGTCTGGTTGATGGATTAGACACCCACGATGATCTTGCTGAAGAACGGGGTGAACCAATTGAAGATCTTGTCTTAATTCCTTTAAACGATGGGAATGAGGAGCATGTGGTGAAGATCGGCTCCAACCTGGGAGAAGAAGTACGGACACAGCTCATCAATTTTTTACAAAAGAATGCAGATGTTTTTGCTTGGATTTCGATGGACATGCCGGAGATTGATGCGAAAGTCATGGAACACCGTCTAGCTGTTGATCCCAAACATCGATCGATGAAGAAAAAAATCCGAGGTCATGCATCGGAAAGGCAGAAAGCAATAGCTGAGGAAGTTAATAAACTCCTGAAAGTTGGGTTCATCAGAGAAGTCAACTACCCAAACTGGGTCTCCAATGTGGTTCTCATCAAGAAGGCGAACGGCAAGTGGAGGATGTGTATAGACCTCAAAAAGCTGAACAAAGCCTGCCCGAAGGATAGTTACCCTCTACCCAAAATTGATCAATTAGTGGATGCAACCTCGGGCCACGAGATTCTCACTTTCATGGATGCATTTTTCAGCTACAATCAAAACAGGATGGCACCAGAGGATGAACAAAAAACTGCTTTTATCACTAACCGTGGTCTTTATTGTTATAGGATCATGCCTTTTGGCCTCAAAAATGTAGGGACGACCTATAAACGACTGGTGAACAAGATCTTCAAAGAGCAGATCCATCGTAACATGGAGGTCTACATGGACGATATGCTTATAAAAAGCAAATCCTCAATGAACCACATCACCGATCTTGAGGAGACCTTCAGTGCCCTCTGAAAATACAAGATGAAGCTGAACCCAGCCAAGTGCACTTTTGGAGTAACCTCAGGAAAATTTTTGGGCTTTATGGTATCGGGGTGTGGGATCAAAGCAAATTCGAAAAAGATTCGTGCCATCTTGGAAATGACTACTCCGAAGTTAATAAAGGAAGTTCAGCACCTTACTGAGAGAGTAGCAGCTCTGAATCGCTTTGTCTCAAGGTCGGCTGAACGGTGCCTACCTTTCTTTCAGACTCTTAAGCAGTCGAAGAACTTCTGTTGGACCACTGAATGTCAGCAAGTATTTGAAGAATTGAAGAACTACCTTGGCTCACCTCCGCTATTGGCAAAGCCCGAACCTGAAGAGGAGTTATTCCCGTACCTGGCAGTCTCCCCTGTGGCTCTCGCAACAGTTCTGGTTAAGGAAGAAGCAAAAATTCAACGGCCGATCTGCTACATAAGTCAAGTATTGAGAGACGTCGAAATCAGGTATACTAAGTTAGAGAAACTAACTTATGCCTTGTTGATTGCAGCTTGAAGGCTTTGACCTTACTTTCAAGGGCACACCATAACACTGCTCACCGACCAGCCGATTAACGCAGTTCTGCATCGAGCGGATGCTTCTGGAAGGATAGTGAAATGGACAGTCGAGCTCATGAAATTTGACATCAACTATCGATCTCGACCGATGATAAAAGCCCAGATATTAGCAGACTTCATAGTGGAATGCACTATCCCGAAAGAAGCCAAACTTGAACGAGGTGAAGCTGACAACCCCGGGCTCCAGTCGAACTCCCCTGAGGAAAGAACGGATCTCCCTGATGGTTTTTGGGCCCTCTATGTGGATGGTTCCTCCAACATATCAGGCACGGACGCGGGCCCGATCTTGGTCAATCCGGAGGGAATTATCGTGGAGCACGCACTGTGCTTCGAATTTCCTGCGATAAATAACAGAGCATAATATGAAGCTCTGATTGCAGGACTGAGGATCGTCAAAGAGTTAGAAGTAGATCGGCTCCAAGTCTACAGTGACTCCCAATTGGTGGTGGGACAAGTCAGTGAAAACTATGAAGCTCGAAAGGACAGTATGGCCAAGTATCTCGAAAAAGTAAAAGAGATCATCCCTGCCTTTGGCAACTTTGACATCAAGCAGATTTCAAGAGCAAAAAATACCAGGGTCGATCTTCTCTCCAAGTTGGCTACACTGGCTCCTGCTGAACTACCCAAGGAAGTCTTCTTCAAAGTTCTGAAGTGTCCAAGTACGGAAGAACCGTAGCTTGTGATGGAGATCAGCCATGAATCCAGCTGGATTGACCCACTGGTTGCATACCTCAAAGATGGGGTTCTTCCTCATGATGCAAAAGAAGCTCGAAAGCTTAGGAACCAGACCTCTCAATATATCCTTTATAAAGGCAAGCAGTATAAGAGGTCGTACTCTTTGCCCCTCTTGAAATGTCTCCGACCTTCTGAAGCTGACTTTGCCTTGTGGGAGGTACATGAAGGAGTCTGCGGAAGTCACCTGGGGGCCAGACTTTATCTCACAAACTGCTCCGACAAGGTTATTACTGGCCTATAATGTACCATGACTCCATCGAATATATCAAAAAGTGTGATCGATGTCAGAGATATGCGAATATCCAAAGACAGCGCGCCTCCGAACTTACACCCTTGAGTGCCCCATGGCCATTTGCACAATGGGGGATGGATATCCTTGGACCTTTTCTCATGGCATCCTGGCTGTGAAAGTTCCTCCTGATGGCAATTGACTACTTCACCAAGTGGGTCGAGGCCGAACCTTTGGCGAAAATCACAGAAGCTAAAGTGCAGGACTTCATCTGGAAGTCAATCGTCTGTAAGTTTGGCTTACCCAGAACTCTCATTACTGATAATGGGTGACAATTTGCTGGAGCAAGATTTGTTGAATTTTGTGAGGACTTAAACATCTCCCATAACTTCACTTCAGTAGCCCATCCGCAGGCAAACGGTGAAGCCGAGGTGACTAACAGGACTCTGTTGCAAGGAATCAAAGCGAGACTTGAAAAGACAAAGAAAACTTGGGCAGACGAGCTTTATCATGTGTTATGGGCATACCGAACTATCCAAAGACTGCCCACAGGGGAGACCCCCTTTGCCTTAGCCTTCGAAACAGAAGCCATGATCCCGATCAAACTCAAGCTTCTATCGTCGTGAGTCGTGGCATTCGATGAGCAGCGCAACTCACAGGATCTCAAGGCCAATCTCGACTTGTTAGAAGAAAAGTGGGAGACAGCTCAAGTTCGGATGGCAGCCTACAAGTAGAAAGCAGCCTGCTACTACAACTCCCGGATCAAGAGCAAAGCCTTCAGAGCAGGGGACTTAGTATTTCGGCCAGCCGCTGTTTCACAACCTCAGAACCAAGGAAAACTTGCCCCTAACTGGGAAGAACCGTATGAAGTTAGGGAGGTAGTCTGGCTCGAAACATACTATCTAAAAGAGCTCGGAGGAGCAGACCTTCCGCGACCATAGAATTCAAAAAATTTATGAATGTATTACCGATAACTTTGCCTTAAATAAAAGTTTCATATTTGCATATCTTTTCTTTTGGCATGAGCTTATAACGATAGGGAGTAGCTCCTTCAGACAATCGAAATTAAGTGTGTCAGGAACAAGAGGAGAACCTTGTCTCGATACAAACGAAGGCCCGATTATTTAGAGATCGGATGGAGGGAGAGGCCTTTGCAACGGCCCTTATGTGCCCCCACAGCCATGTTAGGAACAGAAGAAGAATCTCATCCTAACATGAGCAAGGTCGAAGGCCCGATTATTTAGAGACCGGATGGGGGGAGAGGCCCTTGCAACGGTCCTTATGTGCCCCCACAGCCCTGTTAGAAACAGGAGTAAAATCTCATCCTAACATGAGCTGAAATTGATTATGTCGAAAATAGGAGGAGATCCTCACCCTGACACAAATGAAGATCTGATCGTTTAAGACCGAATGAGGGGAAGAGCCCCCTCAGTGGCTCCTCTACACCCCTACAATCCCGTTAGGAGCAGAGAAAAATCCCTCGCCCAAACATAAAGAAAAGGAGAGAGAAAAAGAAAAAGCGACGAGCTACACCAGAGATAAGAAAAAAATGAACTACATCTAAGATACAAGGGACCTCGTCTTAACGAGAAAGAAAATTCTTGTCAAAAATCCTCAGTCTCTAAGGGGTAATCCAACACTAGCAGGAGAAAATAGACTTTCTCAAAGTAATGAGAAGTTCGGGCTCCAAGCTCGAACACCGGGAGAAAGCATCAAACTTGAATGGCCTCGAAAAGACCTTCGATCGTGAACAAAAAGGGCGAATCAACACGGTGATGATCAGGAACCTTCAAACAATGTCGACATCGAACAAGACAAAAGATAAGAGAAGCTCGGTAAACGATAACTCAGAGCAAGAGTATACAAGGTAATGAGAAAATTTTATTTTATTTCATTAGTAAAGAATGCATTACAAAAGCCTTTGAAGGCCAAAAAAAAAAAGAAACAACAAGCAAAGAAAAGAATACATGGAACAAAAGGTAAAAGAAGCTCTAAGGAAGCTCGGCTTCTTCTGACTTCGAACTTTTGGTTCCAGCCATTATCAGGGATTGCTTTAAGTTCTCAACTTCTTCTTCTAGTTCCTTCTTTCTTAACAGCATCTCTCGATACATTTGGTGGAACCGCCGGCTTTCGCCCTCCAACTCCCGAAGCTTCTTCCTCAGATCTTCGGACTCCGCCTCAGCATCCTTGACCGCCTGCTGCTCATAGGCCAACTAAAATTTCAGCTGCTGCAGTTCGGCCTTCTCCTGCCCAAGGGCCACGGACAGTTCTTCCATGATCCCCCTCAAGGAGCAGAGCTCGTCGGAGCCTTGAACCGAAACGGCCTGGGCTCTCTCGGACAACTGCTTCTGAAGATGAGCAACCTCGTCGGTCGCCGTCTTGAGTCTCCTTCTGTAGTCATCTACTTGCCCGCACTAGCTAACTCGGTAGACGTTGTAATTCACCTCGACATCCTGTAGCTGCTTCTGGAGGTTGGAGAATTTCTTTGACCAGTCCCGATCGTGGTCGACCTGAGTTGTAAGCTAGGACGAGCTCCCTTTCAATTGGCCGATCTTCTCCCGTGCGGCCGCCAACTTGACCTCGAGGGAGCTGATCTTGGAAGCCTGAGTCCAAGATCGATCGCTGGCATATTTCTGGAGTTCCTCAAGCTCCTTCACGAAGTCGGCCTTCTTCTGGGTGTAGTCCATGAAGCCCTTTTTGTGGAGGTCCCGAAGACGAGTAACCTCCATAGTGGCTTCCGAATGGCTCTTCCTCAGCCTGTGAAGTTCGTCATCCATCTTCTTTGATTTCTTCATTAGGTGACGAACTTTTCTTCTCAGATCCCGAATCATGGACTTCAGAAGAATCCCTTGCAGTAGGGGAAGAGCTTCGACAGGACACTGTTGTCGGGAAACAAGAGCGTCACAACGCAAATCATTGTAAAAAAAAAGAAAAAAGAAGAAGAGAAAAGAGCTCTCTGTAAAGAGAAATCTGATTCTATTGATTGAATAATTCTTAAGTACAAGAGAAAGAGAAAAAGTTGTAACAAAGAAAAAGTACAAAATTAGAAGTTTCAGACCTTTGGAGCAGAAGTGGAGGAGCTCGGTGCCCCCGGAAGGTCGGTCGTGATAGCTGCGGCAGTCGAAGAGGTCCCGACTGGAGGGAGACCGACGGCAGCTTTGGAAGGTCCGACTTCATCATCGGATGCTTCATCCAGGAAGCTGAGGTCGAGTTCGAAAAATTTTCTGACCACCTCCTGGCAAAGCTCGAAGCCTTTGATGATGGCGGCCTGGCCGAACTGGACATTTAGATCCCTCATCTTAGAGAAGGTCTTGAACTCCTCCACTGCTTGGGCCCGTGCCTTCGAGACTAGGGTCGGGATCTGCTCCCTCAGCTTGGAGACCTCGGCCTCTGCCTTCTTTCTTTCCTCCTCCAGGGTGGCCTTCAGATCTGTCGAGGTTTGTTTCTCCTTCTGCAGTGCCTCTTGGAGACTCGCGACCTCGGCGACCTTCTCCTTGAGGCGGGCAGCCTCAGCCTGGCGGCCTTCCTCCGTCTGGACTGCTTTCCTTTTTGCATTGTTCATCGCCTCGATGTTGGTGATGAGCTAGTATCCAATCTGCAAGAATAGCCAAGAAGTCAATATGAAAGCTAAGAGATAAGCTAAGTAAAGAAGCGAAAGGAAGGAAAAAGTAAATCGGCCTACCTCAAGAAAGGACCCCAGAGAGTTTCAGACCCACTGTTCAAGATCGGTGAGGACGATTCTGTGGACGACCTCGGGCAGGATGCACCCATCGATCAATGTTTTTATTAAATCCCTATTGTTGAAGGGATTCTCCTCCGGATCCTCTTCAGAGCCGTCGGCCCCCTCAATGGCAGCCCTGCTGCTATGGACCTTGCGGACCAACGTCTTCTTCCTTCTCCTCTTTTTGGCCCCCGGTGCCTCCTAGGGATGAGACTCTGGAGCGGAAACCTCGGTCGGAGGGCTTCTTGAAGAAGCACGGGGGATTGCGGGCTCGACGTCAGAGGGGGCATCAACGGCAATGGCCACCTGGGCAGGCACGATCGAGCTTGTCTCCCCTACCCTAGCCCTCTTCGCCGACCCCGAAGTTGCGGTGCCTTTCTGTTGTGGTCCAGGTGGTGTGCCCAAGGCCCAGGGGACCAAGGCTAAGGCCAAGGTCCATTATTCATGAGGGCTTCATGGAGGCTCTAGGGCTAGTTGGGCCTTAGGTTGAAAGGCTGTGGGCCTTTCGGGTTCTTGAGGTCTAGGTTATGTGGGCCTCAAGGGACCAACTCTTTATGGGCTAGGTCTGGGCCCAGGATAGGTGAGATTAGGTCAAGTCATGGGTGTACATGGGCTTGGGTTAACCTAATCTCCCATAGAGTTGGTCAAGGGAGTTTTGGGTTTGGATCACTTGACCCGATGTTTATATATACATGTACTTGTATAGGTTTGATAAAGCCAAGTAATAGATGACTCTTTCTCCCAAGTCTCTCTCTCTCTTCTCCCTCTCTCTCCAGCCATCCTCCATGCCCCAGGAGCAAGAAACCCTAGGGTTTCTTGCCGCCAGGTCCAGATAAGGAAAGAAAGAAGGGAGGCGCTAGCCCCTTCCTCCTTGCAGCCGCCAACCAGATTGCTCCCCTCCTCTCTTTCAGCCATCCAAATACTAGGTCTAGGACTTGGAATCTCTTGAGAAGAGGTTGGTACAAGTCCCTCTCAGATCTGGAGTTGATCTGAGGTCGTTTGAGGTGCGGGTGAGATCTCCATCAATAGATCTACAAGAAAGGCTGCAGCAGGACAGATCTGCAAGGTCTGTCTCCATCTACCTTCTTCCCTATCTATAACACCCCAATTCGAGATCTATAAATTGGAGGACCTCAGTCCAGGTCTGATCTAGTTGGGTACTAGATCTTGGATTTTTTAGAGGTGAGATCAGAGGTGTTCTTCATCTGGAACGAAAGGCTGATGAAGAAGACAACAACCAGGCTGATTTCGTCAAAGGCCTTGGATCATGTCCAGAAGACTCCAGATCTGTTCGTTGCTGGTTCTGCTATACCCAAGATCCGTGGGAGGAGCCAGGATCGTGTTTCAATAGTTGGTATCAGAGCCACAGTGGTGAGGAAGCAGTTCCAAGCATGAGAAGTTGAAGATCCCAAGTGCTGAAAATTTTCAGCAAGGTACCATCAAGGTATATTCTACACTTCTTGATTTTATATTGCTTGTTTGGCTTAGATTCAGTCATGGGCAGCAATATGAAGGTCGATGTCGAGAAGTTTGATGGCAAAAAAAATTTTTTCATGTGAAAAATTTGGGTGGAGGATCTTCTGGTGCAAGTAGATCTGGATCAGGCTTTGGATGAGAAGCCTGAGGGAATGACGGATAGACAGTGGGCATCGTTGGAGAAGAAAGCATGCTCAGTGATCAGAGGATGTTTGGCGGATGCGGCGTTGTATTCGGTGCTGGAAGAAAAGACCCCGAAGGGCCTTTGGTCGAAGTTGCACACCATGTATATGGGGAAGAATATGTGCAACAAGCTGATGCTGAAGAAGAGGTTGTACAGTCTTCGGATGCATCTGATGTGATTGGCTACATTCAGAGGTTCGACCAGTTGTGCATGGAGTTGATGAATATCGGGGTGAAGTTGGATGAGGAGGATAAGTCCCTGTTGCTTTTGTGTTCGCTGCTAGGATCATATGATTCTTTGGTGACTACACTGCTCTACGGCAAGGAGACTCTGGAATATGAGGACATGATCTCGGTGCTGAGGTCTAATGAGCAGAGAGAAAAGTTGACCAGAGATCGGGCTCCTCGGGAGGGTTTGACAGTAGGGGAGAGGACAGGCAGAGGTAGAGGCAGAAGCAAGTCCAGGGGGCGGTCCAAGTTCAGGAAGTGAAAGAAAGAGATGAAATGCTTCAAGTGCAACGAGTTCGGACACTTCAAGCGGGAATATCCACTATGGAAGAGCAAGAAGGGAGAAAGAAGTGGCTCAGAATCAGTGAGTGCAGTTGCTGGGCAGCAGGTGGAGGATGATCTACTTGTGGTATTAGATGGTCACAGGCATTACTCAGAGGAGTGGACACTAGACTCTGCGTGCTCACATCACTACACACCACACAGGTCTTGGTTTGCGACATACACTAAGACAGATGAGGGATCAGTGACTCTAGGCAACAATCATCCTTGCAAGGTGGCTGGGATAGGGACAGTCAGGGTGAGGATGTTTGATGGGATTGTGAGGACATTGACAAATGTAAAGCACATCCTGGAGCTGGAAAAGAATCTGGTGTCACTAGGCTACTTGGAGCGCAGTGGATACAGCTTCAGCAGTAGGGCTAGAAGTGGAGTACTGAACATCTCCAATAGAGCTATGGTGGTGATGAGAGGCAGGAGGTTGGACAATAACCTCTATCGTATGGAGGGATCTGTGATGACCGGAGAGTCTGATGCAGCAGTTGCAGCACAGGACCAGCAGGGAGCTTACAGGATGTGGCACTACCGCCTAGGCCACATGGGTGACAAGGGGCTGAGGGAGTTGAGTAGGAGAGGACTCATCTTTGATCTGGAGGATGGTGCTACAGGGAAGATCTGTGAGCCTTGCCAGATAGGAAAGCAGAGGAGAGTTCAGTTCAATATCAGTACAGCCCGCAGTGCAGCCTCTCTGGAGTTAGTACACAGATGTGTGGGGACCAGCCCCAG